>NC_056743.1:513778979-513825891 GCF_019279795.1 Protopterus annectens | reverse complement strand
CAACCCTAAGACATCTGCTGGATATGTGGCAGACAGCTATCCTTGCTGTACTGACACTGTACCCATTCCATACACCTTGTGTAATTGCCTATTTATGGTGTGTACTACCTGTGCTGTATGCATGTGTGTGTGTCCGCTATAGCCATCTGTGCAGGTCGCACTATGGGTAATCCTTGTGGACCGCTGTTTCATGTGCACATCTGCACCTGGAGTACTACCCCTATGGCGGCGGCCTTAGATCGACTGCTGCCCTTTCCTGGGCTCCATGGCCCCACCAGAACACAGTGCCCCATCTTGGTATAGCACCTACTAGACAGGTGGCCCTACTGGTCGGCGCTGCAACCGCGGGATTGGCTACTGCTATGAGCACATCACAGGCATGCTACATTCATGTTTTGGAGCTAGGTTATAATACCAGAGGGGACTCATCAGGTATGCTATAGAATGCGGATTTAGATGGGTATTAGGTGGAGGGTTGGCCTGCCAGTGACCGATGGAACACTGATGAGGCCTCTTTTGAGAAGCAGGTGGATTAAACCCCAACAGTGGTAGGTACAGATATGTAGTTAACACACATTTGTCCACTCTTTCAGTTCTGGTGCTGGTGATATTATGCATATCTTCTATATATATTGTTAGATCTTTGATTGATGAGTATTCGGCATAGTACAATATCATATAATACATGTGTTAATAGGATGCTTTCTGAGATGTGTTAATATATGTGTAGTTAACATTGTCTGTGCTTTCTATGCTGTGGTTTGTTCATTGTTGCTGAGAAAGTAACAATGGAAGTGTGGATATTTAAAGCCTGGATGCTTCTATGTTATGTAGTCTCAGGCCTACGGGTGGCTTACATGTCTATGAAGTAACCTTTGATACCATATTGACCTGTAGTGACAATGTCTACGTTGACTGCTACCTATGTGTGACTTGGTTGTGTGCCATAATGCCAGCTCTTTGATGTTGATTAGGTGTATTCCATGGTCAATTGACATGTAGATCCTATTAATTCATTGAAGGATGTTCTTTATAAGCGTGAACGCCATAGTTTAAGGATCCTATGACTTTCCTAGTTGACGTTGTTGGTGTGCCATTAGTATGTGTTCCGCAGGTCGCCCATTTGTTCCGCAGTATGGTAGCGAGTGATCCCCATTTTCTTGCTGGCAGATTGAGTGCTGTGTACGCCGGTATTCGCACGGCGGTCTGACTTTGTATGTGGAGTCTCTACTGTAGTCCCTATCTGTATTCCGTGTGCTATGCCTTACTACAGCTGGGTAATTCCACCAGGTTTGCAGTTATGGGTGCCATCTTGGTCGTACGTTTGTCCATCCTGGGAAATGCCTACTGGACACTGGTATAGGGCTGTACCCATTTCACAGCTGCATTTAGCATTTTCCGTGGATGATTTTCATTATTGGTGGGGGTAAGGCATGTGCTATACCCACATCCTCCCACGGGCGGGACAACGGATTATCTGCCAAACAACACTGAGCCCCATTTCTGCATACCCACGATCCCATGGCTGCAGCCCTCGACGGTACCCATTATACATTCTTCATGTGTGCGGGACTGAGATGTGGACGACTTCTATGGACTCGCCATATGGGTATTTCTGCTCATATGTCCTGCATTTCATGGACACCTGTCATCAACCTTAAACACGCTGGTGGTGCATATGTCTAACTGTGCCATAGTCATGGCTGTTACTCCTTCAGCGTCGCTCGCTCCATCACGTTTCTATTGCATAGGGTTAAATTTTTGGGTCCTACAATGGACACCAATGTGCATATGTAAAGTGTAGAACCTGTTGGACTGTGTCCATCTGGCCAGTGGGTTTGACTGCTGCTGTATGTTCCCCAATCGCGGATGTGTGTTTGACTACACATATTATGTAGGGCTACGACATCCAGGTCTTTCAAACCTGAAACCGAATGGTGTACATCCAAAGATGCAGGTTAGCAACTGCTTTACATAATCCTCAGAAGTCACAATAGGAAATATCCGCCACTGTATTGTCAAAATAACACCACCATAACATGTGGATCCTATTAATTCATTGAAGGATGTTCTTTATATGTGGGTACGCCATAGCTTAACCATCCTATAACCTTCCTAGTTGACGTTGTTGGTGTGCCATTAGTATGTGTTCCGCAGATCGCCCATTTGTTCCGTAGTATGGAAGCGAGTGATCCCCATTTTCTTGCTGGCAGATTGAGTGCTGTCTACGCCGTATTATGCGCCGGTCTGGCTTTGTATGGGGGGGTGTGTACTGTGGTCCCTATCTGTATTTTCTGTGTTATGCCTTACTGCAGCTGTGGAAGTACACCGGGTTTGCAGTTATGGGTGACCATCTTGGTCGTACGTTTGTCCGTCCATGGGAATTGCCTACTGGACACTGGTATAGGGCTGTACACATTTCACAGCTGCATTTAGCATTCTCCAGTGGATGATTTGCATTATTAGTGGGGAGTAACGCATGTGCTATACCCACATCCCTCCCACGGGGCGGGACGACGGATTATCTGCCAATCAACACCGAGCCCCATTTCTGCATACCCACGATCCCATGTCTGCAACCCTCGACGGTACCCATTGCACATCCTTCATGTGTGCAGGAATGGGATGTGGACGCACGTCTATGGACTCGGCAATCTGGTGAGTCCTATTCATATGTTCTGCATTTCATGGACACTTGTCATCAACCTTGAACATGCTGGTGGTGCACATATCTAGCTGTGCCATAGTCACGGCTGTCAGTTCTTCTGGGTCTCTCGATCGCAGCCGGTTGACATTGCGTATGGATGAATTTTTGGGGTCCTACAATGGACACCAATGTGCATATGTAAAGTGTAGAACTTATTGGACTGTGTCCATCTGGCCAGTGGGTTTGACTGCTGCTGTATGTTCAGCAATCACGGATGTCTGTTTGAGTACCCATATTATGTAGTGCTACGTAAACCGGGTTTTTCGACACTGAACCCAAATGGTGTAATTCCAATGATGCAGGCTAACAATTGCTTTAACTAATCCGCAGATATCCCATTAGGACATTCCCGCATCTGTATTGTCAAATTAACACGACCAAAACATGTAGATCCTATTAATTCATTGAAGGATGTTCTTTATATGTGGAGTGCGCCATAGCTTAACCATCCTATAACCTTCCTAGTTGACGTTGTTGGTGTGCCATTAGTATGTGTTCCGCAGGTCGCCCATTTGTTCCGCGGTATGGAAGCGAGTGATCCCCATTCTCTTGCTGGCAGATTGAGTGCTGTGTACGCCGGTATTCGCACGGCGGTCTGACTTTGTATGTGGAGTCTCTACTGTAGTCCCTATCTGTATTCCCTGTGTTATGCCTTACTACAGCTGTGTGATTCCACCAGGTTTGCAGTTATGGGTGCCATCTTGGCGACGTTTGTCCATCCATGGGAACTGCCTAATGGACACTGGTATAGGGCTGTACACATTTCACAGCTGCATTTAGCATTCTCCGGTGGATGATTTGCATTATTAGTGCTGAGTAACGCATATACTATACCCACATCCCTCACACGGGGTGGGACAACGGATCATCTGCCAATCAACACCGAGACCCATTTCTGCATACCCACGATCCCATGGCTGCAACCCTCGACGGTACCCATTGCACATCCTCCATGTGTGCGGGAATGGGATGTGGACACACTTCTATGGACTCGACAATCTGGGGATTTCTGTTCATATGTCCTGCATTTCATGGACAGTTGTCATCAACCTTGAACACGCTGGTGGTGCATATATGTAGCTGTGCCGTAGTCACGGCTGTCACTTCATCTGGGTCTCCCGATCGCAGCAGGTTGACATTGCGTACGGATACATTTTTGGGTCCTACAATGGACACCAATGTGCATATGTAAAGTGTAGAACTTGTTGGACTGTGTCCATCTGGCCAGTGGGTTTGACTGCTGCTGTATGTTCAGCAATCACGGATGTCTGTTTGAGTACCCATATTATGTAGTGCTACGTAAACCTGGTTTTTCTACACTGAACCCAAATGGTGTAATTTCAATGATGCAGGCTAACAATTGCTTTAACTAATCCGCAGATATCCCATTAGGACATTCCCGCCTCTGTATTGTCAAATTAACATGACCAAAACATGTAGATCCTATTAATTCATTGAAGGATGTTCTTTATATGTGGGTACGCCATAGCTTAACCATCCTATAACCTTCCTAGTTGACGTTGTTGGTGTGCCATTAGTATGTGTTCCGCAGGTCGCCCATTTGTTCCGCAGTATGGAAGCGAGTGATCCCCATTCTCTTGCTGGCAGATTGAGTGCTGTGTACGCCGGTATTCGCACGGTGGTCTGACTTTGTATGTGGAGTTTCTACTGTAGTCCCTATCTGTATTCCCTGTGTTATGCCTTACTACAGCTGTGTGATTCCACTAGGTTTGCAGTTATGGGTGCCATCTTGGCCGTACGTTTGTCCATCCATGGGAACTGCCTAATGGACACTGGTATAGGCCTGTACACATTTCACAGCTGCATTTAGCATTCACCGGTGGATGATTTGCATTATTAGTGCGGAGTAACGCATATGCTATACCCACATCCCTCACACGGAGCGGGACAACGGATCATCTGCCAATCAACACCGAGACCCATTTCTGCATACCCACGATCCCATGGCTGCAACTCTCGATGGTACCCATTGCACATCCTCCATGTGTGCGGGAATGGGATGTGGACGCACTTCTATGGACTCGACAATCTGGGGATTTCTGTTCATATGTCCTGCATTTCATGGACAGTTGTCATCAACCTTGAACACGCTGGTGGTGCATATATCTAGCTGTGCCGTAGTCACGGCTGTCACTTCATCTGGGTCTCTCGATTGCAGCCGGTTGACATTGCGTACGGATAAATTTTTGGGGTCCTACAATGTACACCAATGTGCATATGTAAAGTGTAGAACATGTTGGACTGTGTCCATCTGGCCAGTGGTTTTGACTGCTGCTGTATGTTCCCCAATTGCGGATGTGTGTTTGACTACCCATATTATGTAGTGCTACAAAACCCATGTTTTACTATGATTAACCCAAATGGTGTTAATCTAATGCTGCAGGTTGGCAACTGCTTTAACTAATCCTCAGAAGTCCCAGTAGGACATATACGCCACTGTATTGTCAATATAACACAGCCAGAACATGTAGAACCTATTAATTCATTGAAGGATGTTCTTTATAAGCGGGAACGCCAGTGTTTAAACATCCTATGACCTTCCTAGTTGACATTGTTGGTGTGCCATTAGTATGTGTTCCACAGGTCGCCCATTTGTTCCGCAGTATGGCAGCGAGTAATCCCCATGTTGTTGCTGGCAGATTGAGTGCTGTGTATGCCGGTATTCGCACGGTGGTCTGGATTTCTATGGGGAGTGTCTACTGTAGTTGCCATCTGCATTTCCTGTGTTATGCCTTACTGCAGCTGTGTAATTCCACCGGGCTTGCAGGTATGGGTGCCATCCTGGTCGTAGGCTTGTCCATCCATGGGAATTGCCTACTGGACACTGTTATGGCCTGTACACATTCCACACCTGCATTTAGCATTATCCGGTGGATGCTTTGCATTATTAGTGGGGAGTAGGTCATGTGCTACACCCACATCCCTCCGACAGGGTGGGACAATGGATTATCTGCCAAACAACACCGAGCCCCATTTCTGCATACCCAAGATCCCATGGCTGCAACCCTCGACAGTACCCATTACACATCCTTCATGTGCGGGACTGGGATGTGGACGCACATGTATGGACTCGTCGATCTGGGGATTTCTGTTCATATGTCCTGCATTTCATGGACACTTGTCATCAACCTTAAACACGCTGGTGGTGCATATGTCTAACTGTGCCATAGTCACGGCTATCGCGTCATCTGGTGGATGGTAATGGCTGGATGGAATTCTGTTAGGATAAATTTTTGGGTCCTACAATGGACACCAATGTGCATATGTAAAGCTAGATGTTGCTGGACTGTGTCCAACTGGCCAGTGGTTTTGACTGCTGCTGTATTTTCCCCAATCGCAGATGTCTGTTTGACTACCCATACTACGTGGTGCTACATAAACCAGGTTTTTTAGAACTGAGAACAAATGGTGTACATCCAAAGATGCAGGTTAGCAACTGCTTTAAATAAACCTCAGACGTCCCAACAGGAAATATCCGTCACTGTATTTTCAACATAACACCACCAAAACATGTTGATCCCCTATGTATTCATTGAAGCATGTTTTCTTTATAGGTGGGAACGCCATAGTTTACATATCCTAGTTGACGTTGTTGGTGTGCCATTAGTATGCGTTCCACAGGTCGCCCATCTGTTCCGCAGTATGGTAGCGAGTGATCCCCATTTTGTTGCTGGCAGATTGAGTGCTGTGTACGCCAGTGTTCACACGGCAGTCCAACTTTGTATGGGGAATGTCACCTGTAGTCCCTATGTGTATTTCCTGTGTTATGCCTTACTGCGGCTGTGTAATTCCACCGGTTTTGCAGTTATGGGTGCCATCTTAGTCGTACGCTTGTCCATCCATGAGAATTGCCTACTGGACACTGGTATAGGGCTGTACACATTTCACACCTGCATTTAGCATTCTCCAGTGGATGCTTTGCATTATTAGTGGGAAGTAAGGCAGGTGCTACGCCCACATCCCTCCCACGGGGCGGGACGACGGATTATCTGGCAAACAACACCGAGCCCTGTTTCTACATACCCAGGATCCCTTGGCTGCAACACTCGACAGTACCCATTACACATCCTTCATGTGTGTGGGACTGGGATGTGGACGCACTTCTATGGACTCGGAACTCTGGGGATTTCTGTGCATATGTCCTGCATTTCATGGACACTTGTCATCAACCGTAATAACGCTGGTGGTGCATATGTCTAGCCATGCCGTAGTTACGGGTGTCGCTTCTTCTGGTTGAACGATAACAGCTATATGATGTTCCATAGGTATCAATTTTTGGGTCCTACAATGGACACCAATGTGCATATGTAAAGTGTAGAACTTGTTGGACTGTGTCCATCTGGCGGGTGGTTTTGACTGAACTTTCTAGTTGACGTTGTTGGTGTGCCATTAGTACGTGTTCCACAGGTCGCCCATTTGTTCCGCAGCATGGCAGCGAGTAATCCCCATTTTGGTGCTGGCAGATTGAGTGCTGCGCCGGTATTCGCCGGCGGTCCGACTTTGTATGGGGAGTGTCCACTGTAGTTCCCACCTGTATTTCCTGTGTTATGCATTCCTGCAGCTGTGTAATTCCACGGGTTTGCAGTTATGGGTGCCATCTTGGCGACGTTTGTCCGTCCATGGGTAATGCCTACTGGACACTGGTATAGGGCTGTACACATTTCACAGCTGCATTTAGCATTCTCCGGTGGATGTTTTGCATTATTAGTGGGGGGTAAGGCATGTGCTATACCCACATCCCTCCCACGGGGCGGGACAACGGCTTATCTGCCAAACAACACCGAGCCCCGTTTCTGCATACCCAGGATCCCATGGCTGCAACACTCGACAGTACCCATTACAAATCCTTCATGTGTGCGGGACTGGGATGTGGACGAACTTCTATGGACTCGACAGTCTGGGGTTTTCTGTTCATATGTCCTGCATTTCATGGACACTTGTCATCAACATTAAACACGCTGGTGGTGCATATGTCTAGCTATGCCGTGGTCACGACTGTCGCTTCTCCTGGTTGGACGATGAAGGCTGGCAGGTATTCCATACGGGACAATTTTTGGGTCCTACAATGGACACCAATGTGCATATGTAAAGTGTAGAGCTTGTCGGACTGTGTCCATGTGGCCAGTGGTTTTGACTGCTGCTGTATGTTCCCCAATCGCGGATGTCTGCTTGACTACCCATAGTGTGTAGTGCTATGGAAACCAGGTTTTCCAAAACTGGAACCAAATGGTGTACATCCAATGATGCAGGTTAACAACCGCTTTAAATAATCCCCAGAGGTCCCAGTAGGGAAGTATCGCCACTTTATTGTCGGAATGACACCACCATAACAGGTAAATCACGAGCACTTTGGCCCGGTCTTACCAGCCATTTGCAAGTGTAATTAGCAGAAGCATATCAATAAATGTATAATAATACATATTGTAATACTGAAGTTAATCTATGTTATTTGGACAATGGCTTCTGCTATTGACATACGATGCTGTGGGTGTTGCCGGTTACCATACACATGGCTTTCTCAAAGGCCGAATTCACAATTCTGAATGCTACTGTGGTCTCCTTTAAGGACCCTGAGCCAGTGGTCAACATTACTCAAGCCACTGCATCACTTACATATGCCTTCTACCGGCACCTACAGGACTGCATGGATCAGGCATTCCCTTACCCAACTGTGGTTCATTGTACCAATGCCAAGCATCCAGTGTGGTGTACCCCAGCCATACACAAGCTGTACAACGAGAGGAGGTGGCTACTACAAGGCAGAGCAGACACCTTGTGAGGTATGACATCCTTGCTCATTATATGTGAAGAGCTACAGGCTGTCATGACATAGTCTGGGGCAGGTTCCACAGATATATCTCCAAGGACTCGACAGACAATCATACGGCCTTCATTTGCTATGCTGGACACCTGGGAGGTAACTCCCAGATATGCTCTGACTGGGTTCACAATGATGTGGAGTTTACTGAACATACACACATTGCCAACATACGGGCTGACAGGTTCGGTGAAGACATCTCCACCCCCCCCCACATGGAGAGATGTCTGTACCAGCGGTTTGTGGTCCCCGAATGTTCTGTAACGCACGGGTGGGACATGCTCTCTCCAAGGTAGTGAACACAGCATCCATGGGACCAGCTGGTGTCCCGACTGTGTACTCCGCGATCTCATTGAGGAATTAGACCCACAGTTAGGACAGCTGTTTATTCTTAGCCTCACCTTGGGTAACGTACCCAAGTTGTGGTGCACGGCGACTGTAGTCCCACTTCACAGGGCCAGTGCCTCCACTGACCCTGATTATTACCGTCCCATTACCATGAGAAGACTTATCTGCAAAGATATGGGGAAGGATCATACTGCGGCCCGTAGATGACGACATAGGGGACCTGCATACTTTGCATCCAACCCAGTTTGGCTTGGTCAGGGGCGGTTCATGCGTTTAAATCCTGGTTGACATTTTAGGGACAGTCACCGAGGCCATTGATGAGGGTCATGCAGTCCATACAGCCTACCTCGACCTGGCAAAGGCCTTCAACACAATACCCCCCTCGGGTATCATTGATAAACCCATCGGCTTGGATGTGAACACGTACATCGCAGGATGGGTTGCAAACTGGCTAGGTGACACAACCCATGCAGTCATAGTTGCTGGCAGCATGTCGGACTTACTGCCTGTCACAGGCGGTGTCCCACGGGGCTCTGCCCTGGGTCCACTCTTTTTCTACATCTACATTTCCACAGTACAAGCACACACAGGGGTGTTATGGCTGACATTGTTTGTAGATGACTGCGAACCGGGTGCCATAGTGGGACGGACATCTGACACAGATATCCTTCAAAGGGGCCTCCCAGATATGGATATCTGCTGTCAGGGACATGGCCTACAGCTAAATGCCAGGTAATGCATAGTCATACCCATCGGGAAGAACGAGGTCACCCCTGTCTGACATATGGGTGGCAGTCCACTGAGCACGGGGGGAATTACCAGGGATCTGGGGACCCAGGTTGTCAGTCACCATTCGTTCGACACACACATTGCTATTGTGGTTCGGTAGAACTTCTACATTGCCCACCTGATCATGCAGGGATTCACATCTAGATCAGGGTAGGTCATTGTCTCCTTGTACTCATTACTCGTTACACCTATGATTGAGTACATTGCCCCATTCGGAAGGTATCTGACCCGACATCTACAGCAGCTGGGAAGGCCCCATAGGTTAATCGTCAGACAGATGCAGGGTGTCAGGGATTTGTGTTATGCTGCCCCACTGTAAGGACTCCTGCTCCATTCAGTCACATACCTCTTGTTCAGTGTTGACCTGTGCCTGACATACGAGGCCATGTCGACCCATATTTGATGACTATGCTTCACCTACTGGATCTACATCCCTCGGAACCACAAGGGCAGGTGACGTGAACCTTGACACGGTCATTAATGGAATGTGTTGGAGTGACACATACATCACCCAGACACTCACTATGCTGTGGATCTACATCACAGTACATGTGAGGCAGAGAACCTTGCTAGCCTTGTTCGAGGGGGATCTTGTCCGTTGGATGGGGGATTGCAGATATACCCCAGGGATTACATCATTGTCACTGCTTGACCGAGGTACAGCAATATAATAGGCGTTTATCTCCAGACTGGAGGGTTGGCAAAGGAAACCTAACTATGGCCTAGGGTTATGGCTGCCCTTGGGTAGATAGCCTACTCTGTACCTATGGACCTATGAACCTATGTTCATAGTTTGTCCCATTCACACTTGTCTATCCCTTATCCTCTTTCTCATGTGTATATTTCTGTGGCACGTGATTGAACTCTGTATTACCTGCAGGTATGCTGTCTACAGTGCACATACGTCACGGTTGATTACAGTGTATCTGTGTACCTACCTCTGTGATACTGAGGACTACCACACATCCTTCACAGCATTACATGCATATGTCCATTCTATTATTCTTTGGCCTAAGGGGGGGTGTTAAGGCAACAGTTACACGTGTCCCTGTTTGTGCGCGCGTCATGGTGGTCTTTGACCAGCCTCCATTGCTGTCGTGTAATGGATGGTAGTGTTGGTGTGTGTTTGGCATGTGTTTTCACTGCCGGTACATCTGTGGGAGGTGGGGTTGGCACATGTTCCTCTTTGCAGGGGGCCCCATCCTGGACTTTTGTGTCATGCATCTACACTTGGCACGTGCCATATGTCCTGTGCTATTCCCACAGTCGTGTATGCCTTCATGCATTACTACTGCGTGTTACTGGCTGTTTGTATGTGGTACACATGGCTATTATGGTGGATGGCTTGGCCTATTCCCATGCTATGACATACCCATCCATCCAGGCATATGCATGTTATTCCGTCCTTTGCATTGGCCGTGAGTGTTTGGCCATCCGGCAATGCTACTCTCAATATGTGATGTCCCACCTTCCCCTTCTGTGCCTGTGGCACCCTGTTAGGGCGTCCTGTTTGGTAGGCAGATGTTCCGCTATATGTGTTGTGTTTGACATGTCTGCATAGCTAATCATCGGTACGGTGGCTGAACATACCGGCTTGTCCAGATGTGTACAGTTATGGGCACCATGGCGTGTGCATGCCTATGGGGTTTCGACAGGTCCATACCACATGCGGGATGTACACATTCTGCCGACACATTCACATGCAGCCATTTGGATATCTGTACCTGAGGTGGGTTGTTAACATGTGGGGTACATATTTGCCCGCGTGGCACTGCCTAGGACAATACTTCTTACCACATTTCAGGTATGCCCATTGTGTGTAGGTGTGTAGCTGAGCAAGGCTGCTAGCTGGGTTGGGTGCACGGTCATACATGGGTGCGGGTTACATGCTATGACGGGGCTGTTGTGTATTACATTTGCATGCATGAGTTCTGCTTCTGGATATTACGCTTAGACATACGCCGTCCTATGTGTATGCGACGAGCACGTTGCTGGGTGTGGTACATGTTGCTATGCACATGTTTGCCTGTGTTTAGGGTATCTTGCTTCCTTCTTGTTGTTATATCGACACGGCTACCCGGCTGTGTACTCTCACTACTGCTGGTGACCATGCCCATGTCGCTACTTCTATGTTGGTGCGGCATGCTGACATGCTGCGGTACACCTTCACTGGGTATGCCCACTGACAGTGCATTGCGGGACGGACACGGTATTACACGTATCCTTTGTTCCTTGGATGGGTACACTTAGGACTTTGTGGGTTAATGTTTGGTTCTCCGTTTTGTTGGAACAGGTACTATGTTGCATAGTCTGCGTACGTTTCATTCTCCACGGGCCCTGGCTGGTGCGGTTACTATTACAGGCGGACTGTGGAAGTCAGCACTTTAGGTTGCTCATCGCCTGCCAGCTTGGCCTCGCCTCCGGACGCATCCTACTTGGGCTCGCTCACGTGCCCTATGCACGTGTCTGTGGTTGCGGTGCGCACTCATTACTATGCATATGGCGCTGCTACGCCGACTATTCACTGCACCGCCGGTGCAAGCCTTACACCGGCCTTGCGCCGAGCTTCATGAATCCCGGGGAGAATCTTTATTTCTAACCAGATGGTAACAGACTTAATTAATTCTAAAATCATTTTGTGTCCTATATCAGATCATAATTCAATTGTCTTTGAGTTTATGATAAAAAGTACTTACAATGTTCAGATCAAAAGGATACCATCATACTTAACTCAACTAAAAGACTATAAAGATTATATACTTTCAGAAGTGCAACATTTTTTAGACTTAAACAATACACCTGAAGTCTCCATTGTTTATGTTTGGGATGCTTTAAAATCATATTTATATGGACAAAGTATCAGATGGTATAATAATAAAAGGAAATCTTGGGACAAGGAATTACTAGATATTCAAAGCAAATTAGACTCATACAAACATAATAATAAAGAAAATATTATGGACAAAAAGTCATTGAAGAAATAAATAAATTAAATGAGAAATACAAAGAAATTTTAACTCATAAAGTTAAAATAACATTAGAGAAATATAAGTTTTTGTCTTACTCAATAAGTCCCAAATACTTACATAGACTTAAAAATAAAACAAAAAGGTTGAATAAACAAAATCATATCAAAGAAATTTTCTCTCCAAGGAAAACGAAGAATGTTTCTAGTTTACCAGAAATATTAGATGAATTTAGAAATCACTTTCACAAAATTAATCATAATAACATTAACATGGAGCCTAAAGATAAAATAAAGAAATTTATAATGTTCAGATCAAAAGGAGAAAACATACTTGATCTCATCATCACGAACATGGGAGCACAATGTTCAACACCGGAAGTATACCCCTCACTGGTGAGATCAGATCACAAACTAATCTTGCTGGAGGTCCTCATCCCACCCCCACCTGAAATAAAAAAGACCACAGTAAAGAACTTCTCGAAAGCCGACTTCACACTTCTAAAGACTAGTGTGGTCTCCTTTAAGGCCCCCGAGCCGACGGAAAACAGTACTCAAGCCGCTGAATCACTTACAAATGCCTTCTACCAGCACCTGCAGGACTGCATGGATAAGGCAATCCCAAGCAAAACAAAGACTCTTTGTACCAAGGCAAGCGTCCACTCTGGTGGACCCCAGCCATAAACAAACTCTACAACAAAAGGAGGAAGCTACTACAAGATAGAGCAAAATCCTTAAAAGGTAAGACACCCTTGATCACTATAAGTAAAAACTAAGAGCTCTCATAAAATCATCCAAAGCAAATTTTGAGAGAAAAATAGCTAAAGACTCAAAAGACAATCATAAGGCCTTCTTTAGCTATGTTAGAAACCTGGGAGGAAACTCCCAGATATGCTCAGAACTAGTTCAAAATGATGTGAAGATTACTGATCCTACAGACATTGCCAACATACTGGCTGACAGGTTCAGTGCAAACTTCCCCCTCCCCCAAAAGGAGAGATACCTATACCAATCGATTCCAGCCCTCCATACATCTCCAACACCCAAGTGAGAACTGCTCTCCAAAGCAAAAACACAGCATCCATGGGACCTGATGGTGTCCCGGCTGTGTGCTCCACGAACTCAACGAGAATTAAACCCACAGCTAGGACAGCTGTTTAATCATAGTCTTACCTCTGGATACGTACCCAGGAGTGGCGACTGCAACTGTGGTCCCACTTCACAAAGGCGGTGCCTCCACCGACCCTGGAAATTACCGCCCATTAGCTTGACAAGCCTTATCTGCAAAGCCATGGAGAGGATCATAATGGACCTCATAAATAAAGACATAGGAATTTGCAGACTTTGGATCCATCCCAGTTTGGCTTTGTCAAAGGCAGATCATGCCTTCTAAACTTGGTTGACTTTTTGAAACAGTCACCAAAGCCATTGATGAGGGAAAGGCAGTCCATACAGCCTACCTCGATCTGGCGAAGGCCTTTGATACAATACCCCACTCGGGTATCATTGAAAAACTCATCAGCTTAAATGTTAACCCATACATCACAAGATGGGTTGCAAACTGGCTGAGTGACAGAACCCACAGGGTCAGAGTTGCTGGCGCCATGTCAGACTCAAAGCCTGTCACAAGTGGTGTACCACAGGGCTCAGTCCTGGGCCCACTCTTGTTTGGCATCTACTTTCCAAGTACAAGCAAACACAGGAGGGTTATGGCTGACAAAGTTTGCAGATGACTGCAAACTGGGCCATAGTAGAAAACACATCTGACACAGATATCCTTCAGAAGGGTCTCACAGAAACGGATAACTGGTGCCAGAGCCATGGCCTAAAGTTAAATGCCAAAAATGCATAGTCATACCTTCGGGAAAAACAAGGTTACCCCTAGCTACCAAATAGGTGGCAATCCACTGAGTACAGAAGAAGTTATCAGGGACCTGGGGACCCAGGTTGATAGTAGTCTGTCATTCGACACCCATGTAGCTAAAGTAGTTAGGAAGACCTTCTACATTGCCCACCTTATCATGAAGGGATTCTCATCTAGATCAAGGGAGGTCATAGTCTCCTATACTCATCACTCATCAGACCAATGATTGAGTACAATGCCCCATTCGAATGTATCTGACCCGACACTTGCAGCAGCTGGAGAGGCCACAAAAGTTCCTCACCAAAAGGATAAAGGGTCTCAAACATCTGTCCTATGCTGCCCGACTGAAAGAACTCCAGCTCTATTCAGTCGCCACCGCTTGCTCAGAGGTGACCTTTGCCTAACATACAAGGCCATGTCAAACCCAGATTTGATGAATATGCTTCACCTCAAAAATCTAGATCCGTCAGAGCCACAAGGGCGGAGACTTAAACCTCGACACGGCTATTAATAGGACGTGCTGGAGGGATAGATTCATCACCCAAAGACTCCCTATGCTTTGGAATAAAATCCCGGTATATGTGAGGCAGAGCACCTCGCTGGCCTTGTTCAAGAGAAATCTTGACCAATGGATGGGAGATCGCAGATATACCCCAGGGATTACCTCAGTGTCACTGCTCAACAGAGGCACAGCAAAATAATGGGTATAGTTCCCCATACTAAAGGGGTGGCGTAAGCCACAAAACTATGGGCTAGGCTTGTAAATGCCCTCGGGCAGATAGCCTAGTATGAACCTATGAACCTATGAACCTATGAACCTATAACTACAAACATGAACAAAAAACTTAATAAACAACAGACTAAACTAATGGATAAAAATATTTCATATACAGAGGTTATTACACAAATAAAGAAGCTTAAATCAAACAAAGCACCAGGTAATGATGGTATTATACCAGAGACCTATAAAATTCTTCCCAAAAGTACTTACTCATTAATACATAAGGTTTTTATTTTGGCCCAAAATGAGTTAACAACTCCCCCATCTTGGCAATACACATTTATTTCACCAATTTTAAAACCCAATAAAGACCCAACCAGATGCACTTCATATAGACCTATTTCATTACTTAATGTTGACTATAAAATGTTTATGAGTATTTTTGCTGATAGATTAAAGACAATCATCCCAGGCATTATAGATATAGACCAGACAGGCTTTATTGTAAATAGAAATACTTTTGATAATATAAGGAGAACTTTAACGTTAATTGATTTTGCAAATACGGAAAAGAAAGATTTAACACTTATTAGTCTCGATATAAGTTCAGCATTTGATTCAGTAAGTTGGGACTACTTGTTTATCTTACTGAAGTGCACAAACTTCTCAGATGCATTTGTAAATCTAATTGAACATCTATATAAAGGAGCATTGGCTTACATTAAGATAGGAACATATGTCTCACAAAAATACCCATTTTAAAAGGTACAAAACAAGGGTGTCCACTCTCTCCACTATTATTTACTTTAATAATGGAGCCTTGGGCTAATTTGATCAGAAATAGTACTGATATAGAAGGATTTGATATAGATGAAAATACAATATCTAAAATTCAACTTTTTGCAGATGATGTTCTAATTACATCAGCAGGATCTAACTCTTCTACGCAGTCCTTATTTGATAAAATGATGGATTTTAAAAATATCTCTGGTTTAATATTCAATGAAGAAAAAACTAAAATATTACCAATATACACATGAAAAAATGTCCTCATTAATGATTTTAACAAATATATACCCAACTCAGGTCAGATAACTTACTTAGGTATAATATTAACTAAACATATCAACTCTATTATACATAATAATTATAGTACCTGTCTTCTTAATATACAAAATCTTTTCAATAGCTGGAACAATATGTTTTTTACCATGGAAGAGAGACTCACAATTATTAAAATGATAGTATTCCCTAAGATATTATACTTAATACAATCAATAATACTCCCACCTACAAAAATAATTATTAAGAAATTGAATTCACTAATGTTACATTTCTTATGGGCACCTAATAGACCTAGGATTGCATTAAAGAAACATACTAATAGCTGGTCTCAAGGGGGCATTTCATTCCCAGACTTTAATTTATATACTATCTCTTCTATTATAAAAGTTATTACTTTGTTAATAGATCAGTCATATGTTGCAAGATGGAAAGATTACTGGGAACTAATTAGCATTCACTTCATGAAAATCTCTTTAATACATAAAAATATTATTGTAAATAACCCCATGTTATGGTTACTAAAAGAATTTTGTACTTCATCCATTACACCAAAATATATAGTTAGTTACCCATTAAACATTATTATCAGTTATCGTAATTTTATATTCATGCATCCTAAGTATAAGGAATGGAATTTTATTCTATTCTCTATAATGTATACACAAGGTATGCTTTTGTCAACCACCTCTGAAAGAACTCTTTTATCAGAGAAGAAACTCATTACAGTTCAGATACCTATTGGAATTATTTCATTTCCATTAATGGTGAATCACCAAAACAACAAGATAAACAATATATATATATATATATATTGGAATCTGCTTATAAAACTACTTCTTCCATTAATTGGAGACTTTTTACTTGGAAATTTTTACATAGATCCTTCTATACACCTTTAATGATGAATAAAATAAATAATAAAGACAACTTATGTAAAAGATGTAATGTAGAAATAAATGCTGATTGGGCACATATGTTTTATGACTGTATAAAATTGAAGGAATATTGGAAGTTAATCAATGATTTTTTGCAGGCCCTTTTCACAGATAATTTCATTGTTTCTAAATCACTTATATTATTTAACACACCTGTTCCTAAAAGTGTTAAAAAAGTTAAACTTCCCTTATTATGGTCTATTCTAGCAGTGGCTAGAAAAATAATAACCAGAAATTGGATTTCAGATACCCCTCCTTCATTTAATGAATTTAAAAATGTTATGACTGAAGTGTGTCATATGGAATTGATGACAATAAAATCAAGAACTACTAGAAAAACATCTTATTATATTATATGGGATACTTTACAAAACCTGTTAAAAAAATCGTAGTTTCAATAGCATGACATTATAGTTTAATCAATTGATTTGATTTGTAGTGGATGTCTTTGTAAATACTTTGGTTATTTTATTGAATGTTATAACTATTTCTATTTTAATTGCTTGTATAAAATTGTTATGATATTTATTTTGTATGTTAAAAACAATAAACTTGTTTTTTTTAAAAAAAAAAGAAGTGATATATAGGCATTCCTCTAACACACAATTTATGCCAAAGAAATACACTTCCTGATTAATAAAAATTTCCATTTTAGCTGTAAAACCTACGTAAAATTAGCCCTTAGAGATTAAACAGAGACTTGATACTTAGAAAGCAATTCCAAGACAAAGGTTGTGGTATTCCATATATGCGGAGTACCTTGTTCCCCATTGGCCCTTTTTTCAATTATAAAGGAATTCCCAATACTATTCTAGCATGTCCAAAGGTCAGTTGTCAATCTCCTCTCTGATCCAGCTGGTGAATCTGGGAATCTTGAGGCAATGTTACAACTGCCTCATGTACACAGACAACCCTCTCCTCCTCCCTACAAATTCCAACACATGTGAGAGATGCAACCATATAGCCAAACTGGAGGCTAAGCTCTCTCAACTCAGTACTGGCATAACCAGTCAGGAGGAGAAGGAAACCACACTCACTACAATTCCAGTCTCACATAGACCTACCACGACAGCAAACCAAACACATAAACACACAAAAACGTACTCGGAGGCTCTAAATAAAAATCTGCCTAAGCAACAGAGACCTCCAAAGCAGACACCCAAGCAACCGCTACCCCAAAACAAAACACGTGCAACACATAGCTCACAAAGCCAGTGTGCCGAACAGTCTCAGCCCTTAAGGCTAAACAACACACCTGATACACTTGTAATAGGTGGCTCTATCATCAGGCACACTGACGTCCTTCTCACCAGGCTGAACAAGGAGAAGGTGATGGTGAGCTGCCTGTCGGGCGCTAGGATCCGCCACATAACACAATCACTCAGGTCACTCCAAGGCAAGTACAAATATGACTCAGTCATTGTCCATGCTGGTGTGAATGACCTGAAACGTACCTCCCTGGACTACATGAAAAGAGACATAGAGGATCTCTCTGAGCATGTAGCCCAGGCCGGTATGACCCTGACCTTGAGTAGCATCTTACCCTCACCAAGAATGATGCCACAATATGAAGACAAGATTATCAATTTCAACAATTGGCTTAAGTATTGGTGTCATTCAAAGGGGATCCAATGCCTGTCAGCCTGGGATGACATGCTCGACAAGCCACGAAGCTTTGCTAGGGATGGCTTGCACCTGTCACCCCTGGGCTTTTGAATATTGGCAAAGGCTCTTGCCACCCCCATAGTGCCTTTTTTAGGCAAGGCTCAAAAGACAAACCCACCTCCATAGGTATCACAAGGGATAAGAAACTAAGAGTAATGCTACTCAATGCCAGAAGTCTAAACCTCAAGATGCATGCACTCAAAACTCTCCTTAGCATGGAGAACATCGATATCTGTGCAGTAACAGAAACCTGGTTCAAGGCTCCCGAGAGCACCCCAGCACTACCAGGTTATACCTCATACCATGTTTTTCGGCCCCAAAACTTGGACCAAACCACAAAAGGAGGGGGAGTATCAATATTCATCAAAGATACCCACAACTCCAGGTTGGTGGCACAGCACAAAGCATCAGAGAATAACCATGTGCAACTAACAGTGGGTAAAACTGCCTTCCAGTTTATAGCCTGCTACAGACCACCCTCCCAAACCCAGGAACCCCACTCAGCCTTCCTGAGAACACTGGAAAATATGAAGGTCTCTCCAAACACCATTATATTGGGCGACTTCAACTACCCAAACATAGACTGGGAGCATTACTCTAGCTCCAACACCCTAGCCCAAAGGTTCCTAGAATTTATAAACTCAAATGCTATGGAACAGCTTGTTACCACTCCCACAAGAGGGGAAAACATACTGGACCTGATCATCACCAACATGGGGACTCTATGCTCCAGACCAGAAGTGTATCCCTCACTGGTAAGATCAGACCATAAACTAATCTCACTAGATATTCACATCCCAACCCCAGCCCCTGCCCAGAAAACCACAGTGAAAAACTTGTCTAAAGCAAATTTCACACTCCTCAAAACTGAGGTGGAATCCTTCAAAGCCCCTGGGCCTGTGGAAAATATGGCCCAGACCGCAGAATCCTTTATAAATGCATTCTATGAACACCTTCAGGAATGCATGGATGATGCAATCCCAAACAAAACCAAGACCCAATCCTCCAAAGGCAGGCATCCTGTCTGGTGGACCCCAGCCATAAACAAACTATACAATAGAAGGAGGAAGCTACTACATGATAGAGCAAAATCCCAAAAAGGGAAGGCATCTCTGATCAGTATTAGCAAAAAACTATGGGCACTCATAAAATCGTCTAAGGCCAGCTTCGAGAGAAAAATTGCACAGGACACTAAGTATAATCACAAGGCTTTCTTTAGTTATGTTAGAAACCTGGGTGGGAATTCCCAGATATGCTCAGAATTAGTCCAAAATGACAAAAAATACACTGAACCCACAGACATTGCCAACATCCTAGCTGACAGGTTCAGCGCAAACTTCTCCCCCCCTTCCCCACCAAAACGACAAATATCTATCCCAGCATAGTGCTGCCCCCCTGACATCTCAGATGCTCAGGTAAGAGCCACCCTCTCCAAAGCAAAAAACACAACATCAATGGGACCAGATGGTGTCCCAAGCTGCGTCCTACATGAATTCCAAGAAGAACTAAATCCAAACATAAAACTACTGTTCAATCTCAGTCTTACTACAGGATATGTACCCAAAGAGTGGCGTACAGCAACAGTGGTCCCTCTCCACAAAGGTGGTGCCTCAACGGATCCTGGAAACTATCACCCCATAAGCCTGACTAGCTTGGACTGCAAAGCTATGGAAAGGATCATCATGGACCTCATAAATAAAGATATTTGGGACCTACAGACACTGGATCCTACCCAGTTCAGCTTTGTTAAGGGCAGATCCTGCCTCTTAAACTTGGTCAATTTCTTTGAAACAGTCACCAAGGCCATTGACGAGGGGAAGGTGGTCTACACAGCCTACCTGGACCTCACAAAAGCCTTTGATACAGTACCCCACTCGGGCATTATAGATAAGCTCACCAGCTTAAACATAAACCCCTATGTCAATAGATGGGTTGCAAACAAGGCTCAGTCGTGGGACCTGTCTTGTTCGGTATATATTTCTCGGAGGTACAGACCAACATGGAAGGACTGTGGCTGACCAAGTTCGCAGATGACTGCAAACTGGGCGCCATAATCGACTTTCCAGCTGACACAAGTATCTTACAAAAGGGCCTCTTAGAAACAGACAACTGGTGCCGGAGCCATGGCCTCAAGCTAAATGCCAAAAAGTGTATAGTCATCCCCTTCGGCAAAAACAAAGTGCCCACAAATTACCACATAGATGGTAATCCATTAAGTACCCAAGAAGTAATTAGGGACCTGGGGACCCAAGTTGATAGCAATCTCTCATTCGACAACCACGTGGCCAAAGTGGTTAGAAAATAATTTTATATAGCCCACCTAATCATGAAGGGATTCACATCTAGATCAGGGGAGGTCATCGTGCCTCTTTACTCATCCCTCATCAGGCCCATAATTGAGTACAATGCCCCTTTTGGGATGTACCTTACCAGACACCTGCAGCAACTGGAAAGACCCCAAAAGTACCTCACCAAGAGGATCAAAGGGCTCAAACAGATGCTATATGCTGCCCGGTTAAAGAAACTCCAGCTCTACTCAGTGGCATACCACCTGCTCAGAGGCAATCTGTGCCTAACATATAAAGCCATGTCCAACCCAGAATTAATGGACATGCTGCACCTCAGAAAATCCAAATCCCATCGAGCTACGCGCTCGAGAGACTTGAACCTCAGCACTGAAATAAATAGGACATGCTGGAGGGACAGATTCATAACCCAGAGGCTCCCTTCACTCTGGAATAAAATCCCAGTCCAGGTTAGGCAGAGTCCCTCATTGACTCTCTTCAAGAGGAATCTTGATGAGTGGATGGGAGATTGTAGATTTACTCCGGATATCACTTCTGTGTCACTGTTAGACAGATGCACAGTATACTAACCTTGAAAAAGGGCATAGCAAAATTTATTTTAAAATGGGTGGCGAAAGCCAAACACACTCTGGCTAGGCTTGTAAATGCACTAGGGCAGATAGCCTAGTATGAACCTATGAACCTATGAACCTATTCAAGGAACCTTTACCAATGTTCCTGAAAAGCTATTATTTTTAAAGCGATATACTGCAATTCTGACAAAAAATAGTTAAAAAATAGAAAATATTTACATTTTTATTATTTGTGTTTGTTTATCAGGGAAAGAATGGATCTCCATGGACCTTTTAAAGACTCACCCCGATAGAGCTATCTAGTTAAGTGTTTTGCTCACTGTCACACAATTAGGCAATGTAGGCTGAGGGAATCAGATCCTGGATCACTGGACCACTGGAAACAGCTCATTAACAACTCCTTAATTTTCTGTGCCAACTGCCAGAAAACTGACAAACACACTTAAAATAATAAACAATTAGTGTGGAAGGCTTCCCCAAAGGGGTGCTATCTGTCTGAGAAGATGCTTTAAGTTAACTGCTGATGCTGAAAAGTTTCAGAAATGCATCTGCATGAAGTGGTAAGGAAGTACTGAAGAATTTTAGTCACTCTGGCTGTTTATATATCTCTCTCTCCAAAAAGGGCTTAGGCTATTAACAGCAAGAATGACAGTGTGGGAGGGGTGAAAGCTTTTGGATGCTGGCCAGTTATTGTATTCTTGGCAGGATACAACCCATAGGCTAATGTAGCAGTGAAAATGATGAACATTATTTATTTTCAGAGTAAAGACTGGGTTGGTTTCCTTTATATGAGGGAAAACATAAGCCAAGAGTGGCCTGTGATAAACAGGTGATGCAAGTGAAATACGAAAGGTGATGGTTACTTGATTTTCAGGTTTATTAAACAATATCTCAGTTGAGAGTAATATATCCAAAATACCTTTGGATGTTATTCATGATAAAAAGAGATGGAATGTGGAATTGGAAACAGAACACTGGTGTCATGGTAAATGAACTGTGGTTGGAAAGATGAGTCACTCTAATCCATTTACTCTGTAATTGCAGTGGGTCTACAGATGGTCACTGGGCTCTTTGGAAGTGGGGATGGGGAGGGATGAGTCAACTATCATTAATATGAAGGTAGCAAGGGGGACACTGTTTAGACCAGCTGACCCAAAGGCTCATATGGTTTCCTCAGATAAGGTACTGAGCTCAGTTTAGAGATGATAATGTACTGCAGTAGGGTCAACTCTGAGGACAACTATAGTCTGTTTTAGTGAGATTATTTACATTACAGAAGTTTGAACAATATTTTTGAAGAATTTATGTGGCTGCATCCTCCAGGGGTGGACAAATCTTTCCTGATTTCATTTGTAATGTAGATACAAGAAGAAGACCTTCTCAGAAAACTAGTGAGCAGACAGTTCAGACAACTTATTACTCAAAGAAAAAGTTTTATTGGGTGAGATGACAAGCTATGTAGACTTCACAAAACCAAAGGAAAATATTTTTTTCACCTACGTATGCAAGAGATGGCTAGAAAGGTGCTTGGTATGACATCTGGGCAGAGGAAGGATGACAAGGAGACATGGTGGTGGAATGAGGACATACAGGAGAGTATACAGAGAAAGAAGCTGGCAAAGTAGAAGTGGGATTGTAAGAGAGATGAAGAAAGTAGACAGGAGTAAAAAGAAAAGAGGTGCATGGCAAAGACAGAGGTGGCTAAGGATCAGGCATATGAAGAGTTGTATGAAAGGTTGGACACTAAGGAGGGAGAAAAGGACCTGTACCGATTGGCTAGACAGAGGGTCCAAGCTAGGAAAGATGTGCATCAGGTAAAGGTGATAAAGGACAATGAGGGAAACATACTCACAAGTGAGGAGTGTGTGTTGAGCAGATGGAAAGAGTACTTTGAGGGGTTGATGAATGAAGAGAATGAGAGGGAGAGAAGGTTGGATGATGTGCAGATAGTGAATCATTAAGTGCAATGGATTAGCAAGGAGGAAGTAAGGATAGCTATGAAAAAGATGAAGAATGGAAAGGCTGTTGGTCCAGATGACATACCTGTGGAAGCATGGAGGTGTTTAGATGAAATGGCAGTGGAGTTGTTAACCAGATTGTTTAATGAAATCTTGGAAAGTGAGAGAATGCCTGAGGAATGGAGAAAAGGTGTTTTGGTACCGATTTTTTTAAGAATAAGGGTTATGTACAGAGCTGTAGTAACTACAGGGGAATTAAATTGATCAGTCACAGCATAAAGTTATGGGAAAGAGTAGTGGAAGCTAGGTTAAGAAGGGACGTGTTGATTAGTGATCAGCAGTATGGTGTCATGCCGGGAAAGAGCACTACAGATGCGATGTTTGCTCTGAGAGTGTTGATGGAGAAGTACAGAGAAGGTCAGAAGGAGTTGCATTGTGTTTTTGTAGACTTAGAGAAAGCATGTGACAGGGTGCCTGGAGAGGGGTTGTGGTATTGTATGAGGAAGCCAGGAGTGTCAGAGAAGTATGTAAGAGTGGTACAGGATATGTACGAGGGTAGTGTGACAGTGGTGAGGTCTGCGGTGGGAGTGACAGATGCGTTTAAGGTGAAGGTGGGATTACATCAAGGATCAGCTCTGAGCCCTTTCTTATTTGCAATGGTGATGGACAGGTTGACAGACGAGATCAGACAGGAGTCCCCATGGACTGTGATGTTTGCAGATGACATTGTGATCTGTCGTGAGAGTAGGGAACAGGTGGAGGAGACCCTGGAGAGATGGAGATATGCTCTAGAGAAAAGAGGAATGAAGGTCAGCAGGACTAAGACAGAATATATGTGTGTGAATGAGAGGGAGGATAGAGGAATGGTGAGGATACAAGGAGTAGAGGTGGCAAAAGTGGATGAGTTTAAACACTTGGGATCAATAGTTCAGAGTAATGGTGAGTGTGGAAGAGAGGTGAAGAAGAGAGTATAGGCAGGGTGGAGTGGGTGGAGAAGAGTGTCAGGAGTGATTTGTGACTGACGAGTACCAGTAAGAGTGAAAGAGAAGGTCTACAAGAGGGTAGTGAGACTAGCTATGTTATATGGGATGGAGACAGTGGCATTGACAAAAAGGCAGGAGTTAGAGCTTGAGGTGACAGAGTTAAAGATGTTACGATTTGCACTGGGTGTGATGAGGGTGGACAGGATTAGGAATAAGTATATTAGAGGGTCAGCCCAGGTTTGAAGGTTTGGAGACTAAGCCAGAGAAGCAAGATTACGTTGGTTTGGACATGTGCTGAGGAGGGATGCTGAGTATATTGGGAAAAAGATGCTAAGGATAAAGCTACCAGGTAACAGGAAAAGCGGAAGGCCTAACATAAGGTTTATGGATGTGGTGAGAGAGGACATGCGGGTGGTTGGTGTGACACAGTAGGATGAAGAGGACAGGAAGAAATGGAAACAGATAATCCGCTGTGGCGACCCCTAAGGGGAACAGCCAAAAGAAGATGATGATGCAAGAATATTGGCTGCTATCTGCAGACATTGTAACAGTGGACTTCGTGGCAGGTGGATACAGATATTTTGGGAACGTCTAACCCCAGGTAAATTGAAGTAATACATGCAGTCATTGGAGATACCTTCTGTTTTTATTGGACAGTCCAAGGAATGGGAACTGAGACAAACATCAGTACAGTCTGCTGGGTCTTCTTATGTTGGTTGCCAAGAAAACAGTAATTATAAGATAGGAAACAAGGGACCACATCATTGCAGTGCAGATTTGAGAGGTTAAGTGCACAAGCTTTGTGGTATATAACTAGCTAAAGCTTACAACAGAAAGAGGCAGGCTTTTTCTAACAAATGGTTGATATGGTTTCACTTTGTAGGTGACACTGCAAAGAGCTAGCTGTCCAATTTTACATTGTGGAGTAAATACTTAGGTAGGGGCTAAAATATTTCTGCCTGATAAGCTTGTGGAAAAAATAAATTTTGGACAGTCAGTTTAGATTACACATCTATGAATATTGAAAGCTACAGCTAGGTAACTTATTTAGCAGGCACCTCCTCATTTGAGATTATGTAAGCAAAATAGTGATATACTTTATACAATAAGTTTGAGCAAGATGTATGTTTCTTTCTCCTTATTGTTTGTTATGTTGATTGATTGCTGCTGGTTATGGTAATCATGTGGTAAGAAGTTTATTTCTGAATGGCTGAAGAAATGCTTTATTCTTTTCTTTTATTATGAAATAAATTTGGTTTTATTTATTTATTTTTATTCATTCTGATGACTGGAGAAGTCCACTGGACCAAGAACAGCCTGTTTTCAGTGGAGGCTGGGGGCATTAACAATGACAATAAGAAAAAAAGTGCCTTGAAATAACTGCAAACACGGTCAAACATTCAGAACCATGGAATTATTAGAAGAATCTGCAGAGTAATGCATCTGGGGGGAAAATATTGAGAAAGAACAAAGTGAGTGGAGAGACCATTAAAAACAACTGTGAAAAGAACCTAAAGACAATTATTTCAGATGCCATTAATGTAGGTGAGCAATTCAAGAATGGAGAAAAATGGAGAGACTGCCAAAGTACCTAAGGAGAGGCTTAAGCAAAAAACAAAAAAAAAATAATAAAATAATGTGAGATGATATTTCTTTTTAAAGGTAAGTAGTAAAAAATAGTCTGATGTTCTTTATTCAGTCCTGTAGAGCACCACCATCTCCTAAAATACATGAACATGTCTGAATTTACAGGGAAGGGTAAGTGAAGAAAATTACATTTAGGATATGAAAATGTAAAGAAGCACAATATTTATTCCCAAGGGAGAATAACAGAAAATGAAATAGTGACATAAATGCCCAAGTAGTCTAAGACCATCCCCAAGTCTTAAGTAATATTAATCTATAGAAAGTGAGTTGTCCAACTACAAAGTGGCATAGATAGAGGAAGCAGAGTATAAGATCAGTGTACAGCTTTTTAAACAGAGAAAGTAGTGAACATATAAAACAGATTTTGGGAAGAGATAACACATTAATAAACATCTGCTAAAATTCAGGAAACTGTGGCAATCTTAAAGTAATCCTAGTGATTGAGAAGGAGGAGGTGGATCAGTATTTTTATTTATAATCAACTGTTGAACAAGGAAGTCAAGAAAAGGGCAGCAGAGATGCATGAAACACTGCTGATGTGTTGTTAGAAAAATCTAAAATGACATCACTTTTCCTCTTTCAAATCTAGGCTACATGCTTCATATGAGCATGGTCTGTAACAAAATAATTTAAAGCATTCCATGTGGTTTAAATTGCCTGAACCACTGAACTTCAAATGTTAAGGTAGCATTTATTTATTTTTTATGTATTTAACTGCATTTGATCACTAGAAAAGTCTGACAATAACAGTCAAATGCATGGTATGTTTTTTCTTAATATAAGTTGTGGATCTACCTATTAGAAAAAAAATATTTTTGATGTGCCATTGAATAATGTAATAATAATAATACGTACAAAGTGTAAATGAGACAAAAAATTATGCAAAATCCTATTTACTAGCAAGCACTAGGGAGAGAGCAGGCATCGTTTGTGGCCTAACATATGTAGCAGAAAGTGATGATAGGAAGGCAATGTGAATGGCACAGGGGTGCTTAATGAATTGAAGGATAGTACAGGAGAAGAATGGAAGAATAATAACCAGCAAGACACGGTGGAGGTTATGAGGACTTTTAACTTCATTTACCCTGCAGAGAATTTTGCTGTAACAGAATAAGGCTGAATTTTACCATTACTAATCTGACAGATATGTGATGCTGTTGGTACAGCTTCAGATATGGAAATAAGATCTATTTTAGAGACATTTTAAACTAGGTTGTACTTGGATTTTGCCAAATTTAATTTGGAAGGCAGTTTCATAGTTTTGCTGCACATATTGTGCAGATATAATCACCATTGATGATTTTTGGATTTTACATCTTTGGCAACTTGTAATGACTTTGACCTAAGGATCCATGAATGGTTGTTCAGACAACTAGAAAACTGCATGGAAAACTGTCACATACTATAGACTGTTTAATAAAAAGAACACTGTTAGCAACACTTAAAGTATTCAAAAGAGTGATTTGGATTTCATGTTGCATCAAGCAGTAATAATAAGTTACAGTTCATGGTGTTTGTATTAATCAGCCTCCATGTCAGGATGCCACTGGCATTCTTATGTATACAGTGTTTTTGTAAAACCAATGACGATGTACATCACTCTAATTGGAGGACTTTATTCTACATGTTTATTTAATTGTTCGTTTGTGTGATGACCAAGCTGAAAAATGCACAGTTGACTGAAACACACATTACTTAAATGAGGTTACTGTGATATGGTATTATCTTTGCCCCAAGGTGTAGTGACATGAGCTGATTATCTTAAGTTTACTTACAGGGGACAAAGACTGTTCCAAAGAGGTGGCAAGTTCCTCCCCCCATTTAAAAAAACTCTTAATATTAAAAACTGTGGTGTTAATCACATTAGCTGTGGATGGAATGCCTTTCATTAAATGACTTTTGGCACTGTGATAAAAAGTTTTACTGTATAATGGGAAGCTGATGAGTGACAGATTTGACAGCATGTACAGAACTTCTTATTAAGGGGAAATTAATGGAGATGTTTCCATATAGAACTAAGGGAGCAGAAGGGAGGGCTAACTTATTAAGGGGCTTTTACTAGAGATAGTGGCATTAAGAAATAAGTTACAGGAAGATGGATGATGTTTGACTACTCTGACATTTACTAGCAGGTGCATTTTTCTAAGAGGAGTGTATTTATAAGGATCAGATATAACAGAAAAGAGTGGCACAGAGCACAGACCTAAGTTCTGTAGAAGAAGCACACATTCCAGTCATGGGATTCATTGCAACATCTATCCAGTGTTCAATAGGGATATTAGTGGTATGCATCAATGCAAAGTACTTCACATATAGTTAGCGAAGTGAGTGTACATTGGTTTGTGTGCAAAGCTGTCTTATGTTACCTTTATGTTGTTTTGGACAGTCATTTAGCCCAATTAATGAATAGTTATGCATTATGTTCTGCAGGGTGTGTCAGATGTAACTTTACTAAGGAACAATGGGAATGAAATACCAGACAGGCATCCAGAAATTAAGCAGTGGGAGGGCAAGAAAAAAAAATGTTCTCTCACTGTCTGCAGACAAGGATGACAGGTTCAATGGCAGAAAAAAACTTAGAGAAGTTGAGAACTGTTGCTAGGGTAGTCTGGCTGCAGTCCAAATGTACCTGTAAGTAGTCTGTGATACAAATTATAAACTTCTGTGCAAGTTAAAAAGTATAATTCTGTCACTGTATCTCCTTGTTCTTACCAAAGAATGCTACTGTATTTCTAGGGTCATCCAAAGAAGTTTAATTGACATTGTAACAATTCACTAGTGTATGCATTTCCAAATCTAGTGTCTGCAAACCTTGATAACTTTAATGTAATCGTGGAGCCTTGAAAAAAATTATAAATGCTTGTACTGCCACTCTGCTTTGAAGAAAAAGAAGTCAGACTCTAGTATCAGCAGACCTCATTATCTTGCCACTGATACAGTATAATAGTACCATATAATTCAGGTGGTACAGTAGGAATCTGGCACACCCTGTCAATATTACACAAGAAAAGCAATGCAGTATCCAGTCATATTGAAAGAACTCTACTGTTAGTTCAGGAAGAAAGTTCTCAGGTTTGAACTATGTTAGACCAAACTGTTCCCCAGCCTGTTCCATATCTCCTTCCTCTAATAACTTCCTTCCCACCTATGACTGTCTTAAAATTGCATGCTTTAGCAGGACAAGTATTCATAACAAAATATAACTGCTTGAAGCCTTGACTACAGACCAAAAGCCTAACATACAGTCCATATCTGAAACTTTGCTAAAAAAATGGAGGCACTCTTTCAACTTTTAAAATAAATTCTCTCTAGTCACATAAATAACCAACCCAGGCCCACAATTCATAGAAATACTATGCTCTTAATCAATAAATCTCTATCAACCACTGCAAGTTCCACCTCCTTTTCAGTGAAAGAAAGGGATTCAAACACTTTTACTCAGAGGACAAATCAATCTATGCATTATTTCTGTCTACAAGCTCCCTTGCTACCACAAAGCTTTTCCGCTCTACTCAGATTTCAAGCTTCTTTGATAATTATAAATATATAATACTTGCTGATTTTAGCAGAAACTGGCTAGGCCCACTACAGAATAAATACTACAAACCTGCACCCTTTTTAACCTCTCTCAGATTATTATGTCCCCAAACTGTACCCTTGGTAATTGTTTCATAAATGACCTTGTGACTATTTCTCATGACAAATACTTCACTACCATGTTTCATCCTAACTTAATTTCTAATAATTTTCTTTTAATCTTTAGTTCTTTAAATAGTTATGTTTCATCGGCGTTCCTTTCCAGCCTTTAAATATAATTTTTACTCTCATGTCTGCAGCAAATCCCGAAGAAGCCCATTCCTTTTATGCTTCCCTTTTCCAAATCCAAAACACCTCACACATGTTCAAAAAGTAGAAGTCTCTGGCTTGCTCAGGATTTGAAATTCCAAGTGAGAGCATGAGCTAAAACTTGGCACCTAACCACCTAACAACCAAACAACCACATATTCACTAAATTAACTCTAATAACTTAAAAGCAATAGTTAAAGATTGTTATAATTATCCAAATACTCCTACTGTAACTTGCATCAGCAGTTAAGTCTAGAGAACCCCTGGAGATCAGTCAAAAAGTTGACATGACCCAGTAATAAAAAAAGGTGCCAAGCTCAGCATTAACTAAAATAATTTGCCCTTCGTTTGAGAAGGTGCATGATCCTTTAAGGACTTCTTCACTTTGACCATACTCCTTGCTTCTTGTCCTTCATCTTGTCCCAGCCATAAGAATCTGTTTACTTAATTTTCATACAGAGTTCTTCTTTGCTCTTCTGCCAATACTATCTTCACCAGAATCCATATTACATGCTCAGTGACTAGTCTATAACTTCATGCTAACTATTTGAAATCAGCCTCCATCTCTATTGCACTCCATACAAATTACACCTGTAACATACTACTATGTTCTAGTTCTATAAAATCAAAAGGAAAACTACCATAATAATTTCCTCAGTGAATGTCAAACCCTACAAAAACAAAACACTGTCAACTGGAGGTCTGTCCCTATGCCCAGCTAAAATATTTGGAAAAAATCACATAAGAAAATTATTTCCACCATTTAAGAAGCTAATAGTCTAAATCATAGTGCTGATGACTCAGCAGGTAGCACATTCACCTTTGGTGCCTGAAGATCAAAAGAGTTTGGGTTCTATTCCCAAACCAGGTACAAGGATTCATTTTAAATATACTGACTCTGTGGTACAGAATAAGGGTGGTGATGCACTCTTCAGCATGCCATTCTTTGTCTTCTTCTTCTTTCGGCTTTTTCTGGTTAGGGGTCACCACAGTGGATCACCTGTCCGCTCATGATTGGCAGTGGAGTTTTACGGTGTTGAGTTGCCAGCCTGGCACCCAACCTTCCACAGAAGGCACACACATGCACACACTCACACATAGGACCAATTTAGAGTGCCACTCTACCTACAACATGTCTTTGGGATGTGGGAGGAAATCAGAGCACCCAGAGGAAACCCACAGGACCACAGGGAGGACATGCAGACTCCGCACAGAAGGCACTCGAGCTGAGGATCGAACCGCAGAACCTCTTGCTGTGAGGTGGCAACGCTAACCGCTGCTCCACCATGGCCACCCAGCATGTCATTCTTTGTATGAGACTTTAAACTGAGATACAATCTACCTCATTTGCTGATAACTCAGGGGGAATGTAAAAAAATCCCACTATATGTATTGAAAAAGAGTAGGTGAAGTTCACCAATGCCCTTGCCAAATTTCTACTAATCAGTATGACTATCATTTCAAGTTTTGCTTGAAGAGGATCCTGGCCTAGTGGGAGTAACCCAGCTAAGTAAAAGTAAATAAATCAATATTCTTTTCCCATATGGCTTTAGAATGAGATTCTAGCACCACAACTACTTTATTTCAAACCACAAATCTTATTTTCAAACGTATAGATAAGAATCAAGCCTTAGTGTAAAAGTATCTATAAGTACTGCATCTATGAGGAAAAATGCAGGCAGTTAGAAGAACAAGAAAAATAAATAAGGCATCTCAGTTGGGTCAGTACAGTTTATTTCTCATGTATCTGACAAAGACTACAAGTGAGTACCGCACTTTATATACTGTTTTGACAGATGCAGTCCTGCCTCTTCAGACATACATTGTGTCCTAAATTGGTTATTGGTAATTTCCAGAATTAAATCATTATTTCAGAACGACCCTTCAATTTTTCTTCAACTCCTCCTAAACCTCTCTGATCTACAAGGCAACTTCATCACCTCAAGTAGCATTTGTGATATTTAAGATTTCTCATTATCTCCTCTGTATCCTTTTGCTTTCACTCTGAAAACATTGTTAACTTGGTCTTAATAAATCACTTTTCCTTACAAATGTACTAACTTACTCACTCCAGAAGCCCATAACTCAATAGCCAAAAATGCCTTTATCCATACACTAGAAGATGCACTCTCTGAATTCCATTTAAGTAATTCTCAAAATCTTAGCATTCTACAAAGAGCATATATACAAAAATTGTCATTTCATCAGTCTTACTGGCATGTACTCATCACTGTGTTGTCTTAGCTTCCACAAAAAGACTTCTAGTCTCAAAGATAACTTTCTCTTTACCATTCTGTGCATACATTTCTCTTCCTAGATTTCTGCTTTCCATTGACATACTTGCATCATTTCCTACTAAGAGCTCAATAATCAGGCATCTGCACTTGACAACAATTACTGTCTGTAGTGTCATAAGCTGGACAGCCTCCAGTAGATATGCCTGAGCTGTGTGAAATACCTTACAAACACATATTAGAAATCATCTCACTTCCCCCTTCAAAAAAGCCCTCCTTAAACATCTTATGTAATCCACTCAATGTAAATGCTTCTTGGATCGTCACTGGCATGTTCTTCCATTAATCTTCCTTTTAAGTCACTTCTCTTATCTCTTCCAGTCCACAATGCTGAATGTTTTCATACCAACTAAAGTTTTAAGTTATTATAACCTCTTTCATGATACTAAAAATATGTTTGCTGTGTGCAAACACTTGCAAACATCATTTTATGATATCTTGCATACCTTACAAAGTTTCATACCATTATAATTGCAATGAAATGTATTGTATTGCATTGACTTCGGCTCATGTCATGGCTGAAATGGCAAAACATAAATGAATGATGCAGTGCTTTGTTTTGGTAGCAATAACAAAAAAAAAAATAAGTAAATAAATGAATAAAGATGAAGTCTTGATCAATTAGTGGTTCAGTCACTGGCATGGTTACTTTGGGTAGATGGGATGGGGTTGGAATTTTGTAGCTTGCCCATTCATTCTGGGAGAGGATGGAGTTATGTATTCAACTTGCCATTGTCCCAGTGATGGGTACATGCCATATTCACAAAACAGATAGATGTTATATTAGGAATTAGAGGGCAAGGATGAAACTTATTGATATTACTTGTGGTGATGTGCATAACATCAGTAGGTCCTCCAACTAGGGTATCCCAATAAAATTTTCTATGTACATGAAAGTAAAACAATAAGTGAGAAGGTCACTGAAAAACCAATCAGTAAAAACAAAATGAAAACTCCAGCAAAGCTAGAACTTCCACTGAGTGACCTCCCAAACCTCTTGTATCAGAGGCACATGGAATATATGCAAATGATCCTTATGAACATCAGGTGTTTCAACTAACTGGCAATTCTGAATGCCCATGACTTGTTTCATCATTTTAATAGACAATTTCAGGCCAATAAAGCCAAACCCCACTAGTTGTGGATATGCATATTTTGCCTTGTTATGACCTCATCAGCACAGCACAATCAGAGTGATTGACATCAGCTGTTATACCCAGCTGATGTCCATTATAATTAAGGTCACGGCAAAAATATCCCAAACAACAAACTAAAACAATAAGTGAGAAGGCCACTAAAAAAAATCAATCAGTAAAAACAAAATGAAAACTCCAGCAAAACTAGAACTTCCACTGAGTGACCTCCCAAACCTCTTTATTCAGAGGCACATGGGATATATGCAAATGATCCTTATGAGCATCAGGTGTTTCAGCTAACTGGCGATACAAGAGGTTTGGGAGGTCACTCAGTGGAAGTTCTAGCTTTGCTGGAGTTTTCATTTTGTTTTTACTGATATGTACATAAAAGTATATAAAAGGTTGATAAAGACTTCACTCCACAGTGATGTCATTTAACTTACCTGTTTACAGCTGAGGATGTCACAGATCTGTGGAGGGAATATTAGGACATGAAAGTTAAGACCAATAGCAGCAGAACGCAAGATGGAAGGTATGCAATAGGGAGTAAACATAAAAATAATGTGTCAATTAAAGAGGTGTGAGCAGTATGTAGGCTGATTTCCATCAGAAGCATTAATGAAAAAGTGGCACAAGTGTATTGCTCTTACAGAAAGTATGGGAGGAGTATACTTATAAGAAAAAATGTTAAAAATGTTGAATGTGAGCTAGGATATTGTGGAGGCTAGAAAGATTAACAGTGAACAACTGAGGACATTTGAGTACACAGAAAATTATTTACTATAGAATACTTATTCACATACTTTTTTTTTTATATCTTGGTTGGCTCTACTGGACAAATTTCATTTTTAGGATAGACCTAGGGAGAAAGCTCCATATAAATGGTTGCAACTCAAAATATCAACTAGTCTCAAACGATATATAAATGAACACATCAGTGACAATTCATCATCATCCCCCTTTTTTCTCATTTTCTACGTGGGGTCAAGGTGTTGTACCAACTGTTGTCATCACTCTTGATTCAATGCCACTCTCCTACCTTCCCCAGCAGTCATGCCTCACTATTGCAGGCCTTCTGTCACACAATTTTCTCTCACCTTTTTGCTGGACATCCTTGTTTCCTCTTGCCTTCTTCCTGTCTATCCCAAATCTTCTTTAGCAGATTGTCTTTGGTTTTCCTACACACATGCCTGAACAAGTGTAATCTGTTTTACCTTCTCTGCAATTGGAACTACTTTGGATTCTGGTCTGATGCTTTGCAACCTGATAAAGTTTCTTTGTGCCATCCAATGAGTCGCTTTACAGAGTCTGTCTTATTCTTTGATTTTGCAACTCCTTGCTTAGCCTCTTTGTTAGTCAACCAATATTCTGTCTTAGCCTGGTCCATCATTTTTATCTCCCTCTTTTTATTGTACTCCTACAATCTTTTGATGACTTTCTGGACTTCTACATTTCACCACAAGCTTTCTTTGTGCACCTTGATTCCATGTCTGTCTCAGCCACATATCAGTAATGTAGTCCTCATATATGCTGTTTTGAGGTGTTGTCATTCTTCAAATTCACCTATGTCCTCTTCTTCCTGAGGTGCTAGAGCCCTGAGTAATTCCTTGAACTCTTGTGATTTTCCTCCAGTCAACTACTAGATCTTCAGCCTAGTCACTGTTGGCCTTAGAGCCTTCTCTGATCACTAGTTGCAGCTGACTGTGGCAACCAGTGGCTTATGCTGTGGGCTGACTGTTTCACTGAGAATGACTTTGCAATCTCTGATTCTACCCCAGCGTCATCTCTTTACTAGGAGGAAGTCTACCTGAGTTGCATGTTGTCCACTCTTCTATATGATCTTGTGACTGTCTCTCTTGCTGAACCATGTGTTGATCACCATAAAGCCATTTTCCTGAAGTCCAGAATAGCCTCTCTTTCTTTATTCCTCTTTCCTCACCCATGTGGAACCAGGTGGTCCTCATATCCTGTTCTGTCTGAACCGGTATGTACATTCAAGTCACCCATTAACAACTCCAGTTTGTGTTGTTCTCCTTTATTTAGCAGGCCCTGCAGATTCTGTCTGAATGAACTATTTTCCTCACTATCACAACCCAGCTTTTGAGACACAGGCTATTATGAATAATGCCTGATCCTTACACTGGCACATAGGCTGAGACTATGAATAATGCCTTATCCTTACACTGGCATCTGATGACCTTGAGTCCATCACTAATTTTAATGGCATTCCTCACTATCTTCTGAAGTCTCTCCTTCACCACTGTTTCCACACCATTTCTAGTCTGTTGGCCTCCTGAGTGGTGGGCTCTGGATCCCAATTCAAGTCACTATCCTGCACTGCCTTTCCATCTTTTATCCTAAATACACGGGATATCCAGTCTCTTCCTTACCAACATGTCCCCCACTGCAAAGCTGCAGTCTCTAGGTAAACCTATATTGAGTGTAGCAATCCTTAGTTTATGTTTAGCAGACTGATTGTTTTTTACATTCAGGTTTCACTCAACAGAGCTATCCCCGGTAACCCAAGCTGGGAGACTTGACACCGACCAGCCAGTAGTTTATTGATCCAGGGCAATAGTGGCACATGCAAACATCTTATCTTTAGCATGGGCACCTGGCATAGGTCAGAGTAGGCTGGGGACATCACCACACTTATCACTAGAAAACACCAATGCCCATTTGGCAACATTAATCAACACAAATCACAAATCACCTAGAACCAATTTTTACTCCATCGAGTAGCTAGCCCTGACATGGTGCACAGACTGTTCCATGTTCTCCTATTTCGGAGGTAATGTAAATCACAGTTGATGCTCAAAGTGATTGCTCTATACAACTCTTCCCCCTATAGGCACCATCTAAAGTCTGTGCTGCTGCCCACAACTCAATTCTTGGTTGAGTTTGAGGTGGAAACACAGAGCATGCTTTTGGGAGGTGAGAGGAACCTTACAGATACATAGAGATAAGATGTAAACTCCATATAGGCATAGTCTTCTGTTTAGGATTGAGCTTTGTACCTTGTGCATGGGAGATGAAGACCTTAACCATTATGCCTTCTGGTTTCTTTCAACCAACTGGTTACCAATACTTGCACTTAAAACACAAGCATATTTTCAAGTATTTACACTGAATACACAAAGTATGAGTAGGTACAGAACTAGAACATTCTCTATAAAAATGCACCATGTATCGAGCATATATTTATACAAGATGTATGGGGTCTGGTATAATGGTTAAGGTGTATTTCTTGCAGCCACAAGGTACAGGGTTTGATTAACACCTTTGAAAGGGAAACTGGCTAAGCTTACAAAGGCCCAAAAGGGCATTTACCTATGAAGGTATAAGGAATTACACAAAGAAAATATACTCAGAATACAATTCATATATATAATATAAAATATACTCAGAATACAATTCATATATATATATATATATATATATATATATATATATATATATATATATATATATATATACAAAATACTTCACTTAATTCTAAGCGAACTAAATAATATGCGGAATAACACACATTGGAGCCTGTGTTAGCGCTTTCATCCGTTTAATAACTGGACTTCATCAGAAAGTGAAATACAATACATTTTACAGTATATATAACTTCAGTAAAAGAGGCTGTTCTAATAACAGTAAGAACCAATGAGTGAAGATCTCATTAGTAAAACAAATGCTTAGCTATAAACATAAATGTAGTGCAAATGAACTCTATATGAATTCTTTAGGCTAGTTAGACAATAAGCAATCTAATTGTTATTGTATAAACACAAATCATCTTCCCCATTTCAATGCACACTTAATATTAATATTTTCATTAAGGCCAGGGGGACTGTCTGCATTTAATTTCAACTGACAAAGCAATTCCTTCACTTCAAGCAAAGTACTGCTGTCCCCAAACAACTGTGGAACTTCCTCTAAGACAATGAATTTAAAGCTAACAAAATCCATGCATGTTGTACTGTGCTTAGCTAATACATTTCTATTATCCATATTTCTAATGGCTGCACAGTGCTCTTTTATTCTAGTGGACAATTTGCGGATTGTTTTACCCATATAAAATGAAGAACATGTACATAGATATGAGAGAGTGGTGTTGATTGTAAATGCCTAACTGGTTATACCATGCCAACAAGTTACCCAAGTTAGGATACAAATACTTGAGAGCTCTGTGTATATGACCAGCATGTAGACTGTTGATAAATAATTTTGTTCCTGGAGTCTGTCCATCCAGCCTTAACATTCTTAGTCCAGCAACATACTGTGTAGAAGCCAGCCTTCCAATCTTCCTTTCTTGTGGTAGGGAGCAGAAAATGTAGACTGGTAGATTTTAAAAGTGTATCTAACCATTTGTGCTTTGGAACTAAACAGAAAGGAACTACAAGTTAAGATGGAACGGGAAGTGCAACAGATGATCAGCCATAGTATGAATGACTGCACAAAGACTGCATTCTCAGCTGAACAAAGTTATATAACAGTTGCTAATTTGCTGAAGAATGAAATTATAAACACGTAGGTTCAAGCAAGCTTCACAAAGTGAGTCAGTTATGTTCTAGGCAGATAAGAGTTGTAATGCTTTGCTAGCCTACCTGATAAAGTATTCATGAGGACCAAGAAAAAAAAGAAGAAAAACAAACATCTTAAAAGTGGCAGCTGAGAAAGAAAAAATATGTTGGTTTACAATAAGGGTGAATTAAGGAAAGTGATTGGCCAGTTATCCCAACTGGTGGAACTGCTCACCCCTGCTTGTCAGTCTATAGTCTTATTAGCTTCCGTTCAAAAGGTTCTTTCGGAGACTAGTCAAGTACACCGCCATTCCTCAACTGGTGGTTCTACCAACAAAAACTTGTTAAATGATAATTCTAATGGTCTAAACTATGATGTGCATGATTATAATGATTTCCCTCATTTATTGCGTTCTAATCGAGTTGACAACGCTGAAAGGGAAAATGGATCTAATTCTGGCAACACGAGTGAAGGTTCACTCTTAAAACAAAGTGACTTTTCTAATCATATACAGTCTTTTGATTATAATGCGTTTATAGGGAAGAATTATTCTTTTAAGACAAACAAATCTTCCATTAACAATACAGAGACTGTTGTTCGGAATTACATGGACAATTTGGACATTTTACATTTTTATATGGATAAATTCAAGCATTTGGGGTATGACAATACTTTTCTTAAAGAATGTTTGAATAGGAACATTGTTCCCAAAGTTCTGTGTGTTTGCAAATTTCCCAACCGGGTTAAGGAGGGATCTGAATTTCACACTGAATTAATACAAATATTTGACAAATGTGGTTTAGATATGAGGAATGTTTTATTGAGTAAAATGGAAACTATTAACTCTAACATCATTAACGACCTTTTGTTCAGTGTTGAATCTGAAAAAGCTTTATGTTTTAATATTTTTAAACAAATTGATCGAGACTGTAGTAATAACATAAAGAGAAAAGAAGGCAAACTAGACAGGGACATTAGGGAACACCAGGAGGGTATGGCATACCCTAAACCAAGGCCTTTCAATTCACATACGAAGGAACGGTATATGGTTAGGAACAATAGGTCTAATGACAACCAACAGATACATGAGGATGTTTATCATGATGTTTCTCAAGAATTTATCAATAGTGACCCTTTAGATTTTCCACCTCTCCCTCGGAGGTCAGACAGGATACGGAAACAACAACCAGTACATTACAATTATTACAATCACAGGGGGAATTTCAGATGATAAGTCAGTCTACCTTTATTTCTGAAATTGTGCAGCAAGGTAATATTTCTGAACACAAAAACTACAAAATTTTCAATTACAGTCCTATAGAAATTAATCTGGAACATTTTAAACTTTTTTCAAAAGGTTTTAAATTCATTCCTGCTAGGAAAGTTAGTGTCCCTAGAGCTATTGTGGATTTGAAACTTTTTCTTAGAAAGAAGAATTTGGGATTGATGTTTGGGGATTCATGTTCTATATGTGCACAATCATTGTTTAAGAAAAAAAGCACATTCAATCCTCCCCTTCATCCACAACTCAGAAATCTTGAAAAGGTATTAGAAAGGGGAAATTAGAAACACAGCACTCATAGAGTAACTTCTAATTTGTCTAATGTTGAGAAATCCTTACTTAATGAATTAAAAAGCAATAGGGCTGTAAGAATCATGCAACCAGACAAAGGGGGTGGAACTGTGCTTATGGATTTTTTTCTTTATGAATCCAAAATGAAGGAGTTGTTACATGATGGCATTAAATATTCTAAAGCCTCTATTAACGAGGTTAATATAGCTAATTCCAAGATTAATATTCTCTTAAATGATTTATTGTTGGAAGATTCTATTGATTTGGAGATCTATAATTTTTTGTTAAATAAAAATCCTAGGGTACCTTCAGTATTTGGTATTCCGAAGGTCTACAAGGATTCTTCGGATCCACCACTTCGACTGATTGTTTCCTCAGAGGGGTCTATTACTACCCCTCTAGCTAAATATGTGGATGTAAAGTTAAAACATCTTTCAAATAAGGGAAGTATAGTTCTAAAGGATTCTTGGGACTTCCTTAGGCAAGTGAAACCATAACTGTTTAATTCCAATATACTTTTTGTAACTCTGGACATAGTAGATTTATTTGGTTCCATACCCCATGATACAGGATTATTGTGGCTTGAGGAATGTATGAGAGACAGTGGAAATTTTACTTCTAATGATTTTAGGACCTGCCTTTTGCTTATGGAAACGGTTCTTAAAAACAATTTTATGTACTTTGAAGGAGAGTTTTTCAGGCAGGAAAGAGGTGTGGCTATGGGGGCAAAGTGTGCCCCCACTTATGCAAATATTGTTTTAACATGGTGGGAGAAATTATTTGTTATCAACTGTGAATTTTCCAGTTGTTGGAGTTTATATAAACATTTCCTTGACAGCATTTATATTTTTTGGATTGATGCTCAAGAAAGATTTTTTTGATTTTCTCACATATCTTAGAGGAACAACAGAATTTTTGGATTTTACATACAATTTTAATAGTCAGGAATTGATTTATTTGGATATTTCATTGAGTAAGCTTGACCACCTCTTTTCTTCAAAAGTTTATAGGAAACAAACCTTTTCCAATTCCTACCTTCACTTCAGTAGTGGTCATCCGTTCTACCAAAAGAAGAATCTACTTAAGGGACAACTTGTTAGGATTAGTCGTATGACCTCACAAGATGAATTTATAAAAGATTGTGATTTTGTTACAGAAATGTTTAGGGAGAGAGGTTACCCTGAAAATTTGATCCATTAGGTTACTAAGGAAGTGGTGGAGGGTAGAAAGGGAAGATTTGCCCCTATTTTAGGTTTAGATGATGTATCTACCTCCAATATAGTTGGTAGTCATGCCACTGGTAGTTGGGAGGAAGCATACATTATGGACTATACAGGTGACTCAGGTGTTATCAAACAAACAGTTATTAGGGAATGGGACCATTTTAAACAGATTTCAGATCTTAACGACATACACAGTCAATCCCTAAAATTTATATATAGAAGGGATATGAATTTTAAGAGATTATTTGAGTTTGGGGGTAGTTCAAGTCTTGGAGGTACATCTAGAAGGGTTGGTACCTTTAAATGTGGTTCCTGTTCCCACTGTCCACATGTAGCCAACAATTCTAGTATACACATACCTAGTAGAAATAGGCATATTAAGAGTATCAGTTTTTCTAACTGTAACACCAATGGTGCGGTGTATTTAGCTACTTGTTATCACTGCAAGTCATTTTATGTAGGTAAAACTGAGAGGAAGTTAAAATTAAAAATCTACAAGCATTATTATGAAATCAAAAAGGAAAATATGAATAATGCATTATTTCATCATACATTAATTTGTTTACAAGCTTCCTTCAGTTTTTTTGTATTGGAAGTTGTCCCCAAAGAAGTTACGGGAGGTATGTGGGAAACTAAATTAGAATATAGGGAGTTATTTTGGAAGATAATTTTGGAAACCACAAAAAGTCCTGGTCTCAATGACATACTTTCCATTGTTCCTGTATTAAAGCTAAGAAGTGCAAAATTGTAAATTTTTCACTAGATGGCAGTACTTTTTATCTTGTATTAGAAGTGTATTAGGTTTCTTATGATTTATATAAAAGTTTTTATTATATATTTTTATAAGATATTGTTTTTAACATTTAAGCACACAGATTCAATAATTTTATTTTATTATTCTTTTCAAACCATTTATCATGTGTATTTGTAACATTAATACGAAATGCTGATAATATGCATGGGTTAATTATGACATTTACTATTGTTATTGGCTATTACAATTTTTTTATTGGACAAATGTTTTTATTGGACAACTGTTTTTAATTGATTTTGAATACTTATTTAAGGGTTGTTCAACATTTATTGTGGTTTTGTCTTCTGAAGAAGACATTCGAAAACGTATTTTGTGTGTTTAGCTTAAGGGTGTTTTTTTTCGCTTTTTCAATAAATTGACTGGAATTAGTCCGTCTTGGTCTGGACCCTTATTTGGTTCTCCAAGCGAACCTTGGTACTGGTTTTGGTTTACAATAACACATCACAATTTAGCTTGTTATGAACATTATTAGGTAAATACCCCAAAAATAAACCACACTGCTGGAATTTTCACCTTAACAGAGTATATAGCAAAAGGAAAAAAGTCACGGCCAGAGTCGGAAAGCACAACTCTCATGACAATAAGTCACTAATAAAACTAAACAGGAAACTAAGAGAACTAAGTAAAGCCAACAAGGTCAGTTATGAGGTCAAGATAGCTTCTCAGGGTACCACAAGGCCTTCTACAGCTATGTCCAAAACCTCAAAGGTAACATGCAACAGTGTGCAGAACTGGTAGTAAATGGTACCACCTTCACTGAGCAGAGTGACATAGTGAATCTGCTGGCCAACAAATTCAGTTCAAACTTTATGCCCACTCCTCCCCCTCCACCCCTTGTGAAATCCCTATCAACATAAACACACCAACTATCTTCAGAGAGCAGATAACAGTGGTACTTACTAAGTCTTAAAACAACAGCCTGAGTGGGGCCCAACAATATCTCAGGTCACATTCTAAACTGCCTGAAACATGACATGTAAGGGCCACTTGAGTCACTTTTCAACCAAGTGAATGGATGCAGGCAACAGTTATCCCCTTTCACAAGGGTGGAGCATCAACTGACCACAGAAACTACAGACCCATTAGTCTAACTAGTCTAACATGTAAAGCCATTTAATAAATTATCATGGACTTGATCAACAAAGACATTGACAACCTTCAGACACTAGACCCATCCCAGTTTGGCTTTTTCAAAGGAAGATCATGTCTACTTAATCTTGTAGACTTCCTTGAAAAGGTAACCAAGGCAATGGATGATGGGAAAATGGTGCATACCACCTACCTAGATATGACTAAGGCATTAAATACAATACCCTACTGAAGTATTGTCGGCAAACTCACTGAAGTAAGCATAAATCCCTACACAACTCACTGGATTGCTAACTAGATTACAGATAGAACCTGAATAGTCAGGACCGGTCAGACTACCTCCACCAAGAGGCAGGTTACTAGTGGAATACCAAAGGGATCTATCTGTTCTAATTCCACTCCTGTTTGGCATCTACTTCTTGGAGGTCAAGCATAACATCAAGGGCCTCTGGCTCACCAAGTTCACAGATGACTAAAGAACTGGGAGCAATGATAAATTCCACCCTTGACACTTACATCTTGCAAGAGGGTCTAACACAGAGAAATGACTGGTGCCAAAGTCACAGATTAAAACTCAGTGCAAAGAAGTGCATTATAGTGCATTTTGGGAAAACATCTACTTAAGCAAATTACTCCATTGATAATACACCCCTAAGAGCTGACCTGGTAGCTGGAGATCTGGGAATATATGTTAACAGTTATCTGGTGTCTGACCAACACATAGTGAAGGCAGTAAGAAAATCATTCTATACCACCCACCTTATAAGCAGATGTATGACATCCAGTTACAAGGAAGTTATAGCACCACTTTACTCATCCCTTGTCAGATCCATCATGGAGTACAATGCCCCCTTTGGCATGTACCTGGCTGGGCACATGCAAGAGCTGGAATGCCCACAGAGGTTCCTCACCAACAGGATCCAGGGTATTAACACAGTGTCCTATACAGATCACCTCAGAGCTCTGTCTCTGTACTCTGTCTCCTGCAGGGTGTAGAGATGGAGCTTTTGCACATCAAAAAAAACAAGCAGCGCCAAAAACCCTAGATCTAGGAATTTGAACTTTGCTTGCAATATAAATAGAACATGTTGGCAAGACAGATATGTGACTCAAAGGATCCTCATGCTCTGGAATAGGATCTGTATCCATGTGAAGCAGAGTCCATCCCTAAACCTATTCAAACATAACCTTAGCCATTGGATGGGAAATCACAAATTCTTCCCCAGTCTGGCCCCCATGTCTCTTATAGACGGAGCCTGTCAAAGAACATTCCCTAACTAACATACCTCCCAACATAACTTTTTAACAACATCCTAACAAGCACATCCCTCCTAACAAACACCCTGCTCCACAGTTAAGATGCACATGTTACAGGGGGACACAATCACACCTCTCAACTGTCCAAATTTTTGCTTCATATTTTTAGTCAGTTTCTCATAAAATTACGGTTTTCTGCCAAATCACTGGTAAATCATTGAGGACTGAAGTCAGAAAATAACAGCCATTTAAGTTGCAGACTTCATATCATTCAGAAAATTTATGGTAATGCAAAACCAGTTGTTCTTTCAACTTTCTAAGTTTGTAGCAGCAATATTTAAAAAGCCTCCCTGTTTTTTGGGGTCTTTGTCTGCCATTACTTGTGGCTTTGTCCAGATTTCTTGCTCTACGATGTTGAAAGGTATGGACACAGTTGGGTTGGGTTGCATGATTGAGCTTATAAAAGCCCTAGTGGTTGTTACCGTAACATATAAATGCATAAACCTAGTCTGTACGAAAGAAAAGGAAAGAATGCATGCAATTCTGATGTCTGAGAAATTAGGTGAGAACTGACTGAAAAGTATATCATTGGTCTTAATGCACTGTGTGAAAAAAGCGATGATGGCTGTTGGAATGTAACTGTAAATATGACAGTCAAATACTCATTTTATTATTCTTTTCGTCATGTTTGCTTTTGAGGAAAAAGTACTGTAAAGGCTGATGTAGCACAGTGATTCCCTAACAACAAACAGGTTTTTACGTGTCTGCTGATAAAGATAGTTCAAGTACCCAGTTAAACGAACTAAACCATCATCAACAGAAACATAATAAATGGAATGATAAATTTATATCCCAAGATATCCTTCTCCTGTGGGACACTCATCCACCACATGCCTTGCCACATTTGAGGTAAACCCAGATAGTTGGATGGGCAACCTCAAATTCTCCCCAAGTCCATCTTGGAACTTTTGAATATTGAGTGTTTTTAGCTAGGTTTGTAATGGTCTCCAGACTGTTTTCATAGTACTCACCTTCAAAACATATAAAATTGTTTTTTTTTTTTTTTGCTCCCTGCCTTTATGGCCCTTGGGCTCCTCTCCCTATGTCTCCTCAATGCAGTCCATTTATTCCCTCAAGATCTGAGAGCCCTGTGACTCATTCATTCCTCCTAGGGGCAAGAGCTGAGCAGCAGGTGCAAATCTGTCACCGGTCCTTGGTTAAAACAAAACCTCAGCAGATTCACTGGCATTAATAAATATTGAATACAACCATACAAATGGATCATCATGTTGCCCAATAGTAAATGTATAAAATTTCAATAAAATAGTAAGATGGCTAAGTGCTTTCCTCTTATTAAGTCAGTCCTAGATATTTAAACTTTAAGAATCCATCATTCCTTAACTAGAGGGTTTTCCTTTAAGGCCCTAACTCCTGCTTATGCATAATTAGTAGTCTGCTCCAGGATTTGACATGCAGTGAGCCTCGACAAAGGTGTGTTACTCACTTTCTCAAGTAAGTGATACGTCACGACTTTTCTACCTCTCTTGAGGTTTGTGGGATCCTCTGTCTCCACTGTGGGTTTTTCAACTGGAGTGAGTACCCTAGGCATGCTGTGTACACCTACGCCCAAAAGGGAGATAAACCAGCATAGCCGTTCCTTCCTCCTCCATACCAGCTGCATCAGGTGTCTGAGCTGCTATTCAAACTTAGGACAAGTGAGCTGTAGTCAGGGATTTATCCCTTTATATTACAAAGCTGGCTTCATAAAACAATATGTATACTTTTTTCAATACCACAGTATCAACACAAAGAGGATGATGACTATATATGGAGTTTTGTGCAATATACTTTTCTGACATGAAAATATCAAACCCCCAAAAGAATACTAGGAGCAACACCTTCCAAAAAAGGTGATTGAGTCAGGAAGATAAAATAAAAAATGCCAATCTAGCTTATAGGTATGAAAAAGGAATGATCTGGCTTAAAATTAAATCAGCCACAGAAACAGTATCAAGCCATCTCTTACAGCAAAGCTTCATACTGAATATCAGATATAAAACAAAGGACCCAGTCTACAACTGTGACCCTGGCACTAGTACCCAGTCAGTTTTACTTCTGTACATAATAGGGGGGGTGTAGACAGCAGGTAGGCAGAAGATAATTGGCAGTTATTGACAAGGGATGTTATCAGAGGGAAAATCTCCCCTACACACCTTCCTCCAAAAGTCTTTACCTTGGAAGTTCAAAGAAATACATGCCAGTGTAAGTAATATCCCAAAAAGTTTTTCAGAGAAAGCAATAGGTTTCACTTTAAAAAGTAAATGAAAATCCAGATCAGAGGGTTCAGTATTCTTGCATAAAGTCCATTTGCAGTTGGGCAGTGAAAAAGGGCTAGGACTCATGAACTTATGATACTAGGTAACTTTGCCACAGTCAGGAGCCAATTTCCTCCTTTTCATTAAAAAAAATATATATATGATTTCCCTGGAAACAAAGTCACCTCCAAGTCAAAATCTCAACCTCTTCTGTAAAAAGTGTTCCAGAGAATGCTTCATCTGCATATATAGCACCTAATCTAACATATGACCTCTAAACAAGTACAACTACATACATAATGAGACAAGGGTCCACAGTTTTCACGAATAAGATATATTCTATGCCACCATAACTGTGCCACAGATCACATATACATATACAGATGGTTCATAACCATTTTTATCAGGTATTCTGTGCATTACTAGTTGCCATACCACCCATTGCAGCAGGCACAGCTTGTGGTGGCTTATGTCATGTCACTGAAG
>NC_056743.1:513748979-513773979 GCF_019279795.1 Protopterus annectens | reverse complement strand
ACTCTGTAAGGAGAAGGTAGTGGGTTATCGGCATCTGGATAGGTATTGTGATGTTGTTCCTAATAAGTTTGTAGTACTCCGAGGCGGGTACTTAAAATACGCTGATTTTACTGCCCCGGGTTGTGTTTGGGTGTGTGGTATGTTCCCCTGTCTACGTAGGACAGATCAAAGGAAGCTTACATCTACTGTGACGGGAAATTTGAACGACATAAACACAGGTATGTGACAAATATGTTGTATGGATGTCAAAAATAAAAAATCTTCTTAAGTATATTTCTCAGACGTTTTACAGTTAATGTCACAATGAGAAAAGAAGATTTTAGTGGGGCTATGATTTAGGGAATACTTTTATTATGAAAAGAAAAGGGAAAATATCGCAAAGTGAATAAATGGTCCTCTGGTAACGAAAACAGTCTTAGAGAAAAAAAAGCACAAAGGTCCGAAACGTTTTAATATCGGTAAGCGCTTCTATGGTCTGATGAAGTCACTTTTTTGCGTTTTCATGCTTACCAAAATCAAACGTTTTTAGCTGTGCTTGGTCCTTTGTGCTTCTTTTCTCTGAAAATATTTTTATTATGGATTGATAAGTAGGGTTACCACCTGCCCCACTTTGTGAGGGACAGTCCCTCTTTGGGCAGTTGTGTCCTGCAAAAAATTTAAAAAATGGCAAATGTCCTGATATTTTAGGACGAATTTATTTCCTAAGTTTTCTTTAATAGTTGCATAAAATAATTATGTTTTTATCTTAAACCTCTAAATATTCTATGAAATAGCATAAGCAATTAAAATGCTACAAGAATAAGCTTTTATTTTGGCAAAAAAAGTGAAGTTCTATCCCTTGAACTGGCCATGGGTATGTTTTGTCCTGCAAAATCTGACAGTTCTACAAAAAAATGTCCCATTTTGGGTCTTTGCAAAGGTGGCAATCCTGCTGATAAGGTCGACCCGGGATTAAACGGGTTTACTTTCAAATCTGATGTATTAGGTACTCTTGATGTTAAAAGTGAGTAATGCTTCTACTAATTTGTTTCACCTGGAATAACCGCTGTTGTGATTGTGTTTTATTGCATAGAAACCTATCGGTTTTCGTGTGCGTCCACTTTATGTATTTGTTTGTTTTTCTGTCATCACAATAAATATGTAACCAATAAGTCAACTTATTATCTTGCCACTCTTTAATGGTCATCAATAGTCTATGGGCAGAAACGAGATTGCGTGTGATTGTAGTCGTTGGGGGAAATTTCACACAGTGAGCAAATGCGTTATGATGCTGAAGCCAAGCCCAAAATACTATATATATATATATATATATATATATATATATATATATATATATAAAGCTGAGTTTTATTTACCTGTTGTTTCCACTTGGTATATAGCTGGTATGTAATGAAATTCGAACGAGTAAGATGGCTTTTTATCACTATGCAAAATATAACCCCTGTATTCATAGCAGGGGAAATACGAATGATGATTATAAAGCCATAAGGGAAGGTTACAGATGATGATTATAAAGATTTAACATTAGATGTCTTGCTGCTGTGAAAACGTAATGTTTTGTATAACTTTTTATGTCTTATTTTTCTGTAAATAACTAATCAAAACATAGCTTATTTTTTCTGCAGTTACATAAGTAGATGTTAGACTTGTGAGTCACAAGTTGTGATTGCACACAAAAGGCATGCACATATGTTTAAAAAAAACAGTTATGGCCAAGGTCAAATTATTCATTTTCCTGATTCACTGATCTGATATTCAAAAAGCACTGGTTTCCATGTAAGAGGGTTTATAAAAATCATGCTTTTGAAAAAAAAAATGAAAGTTCTAACAACAAAGAAAGATGAAAAATTGGAAAGGGAATATGGGATAATCATGAAAAGTAACCGAAGTTGATTTTTGGTTACATTTTCTAGCCCACCCCATGATTCTGAAAAAGATAAATGCTCTCTCGGGTGATGTTCAGTGGGTCTTACTTCATTTAGCTTTCATGCTGAATCATTCATTACTCAGAAGTTTGAAAAATTCGTAATCAGCTTATCCAGGTGATTTTTTAGCATTTTGCCAACCCATAAAGTAGGTTATGCATTAGGAGAGTATGACAGAAAGCTTTTCATACACTGAGTGGGTGGTTAGGGCACTTTATGAGCTCATTTATGATGAATGTACAGGTACCTGCTACTGTTTAGACTTACATCAAATGGAGACCATGGCATCGTTTTCTTTTTTAGTATTATATTAACAGCTAAAACAACTGGTGGTTGTGCCCACTGTGGTGTGGGAGTGCACGTGATGACTTGCTGCTTTTTTCCCCATATTCTTTCTCATATGGAAAATGGTACAGAACACTTGGAGATATTAAACCCAAAACAGATTGTAATAACTCTTTCTGTTCTAACAGTGCTTATGTTTCCTACATACTCTGGTTTAATGTTTCACTTAAAATGTTGATAATACTACATATTAAGGTACCAATATAACAAGTGTTGGATATTTTAATACTTGCAGTATTTGCCAGCTGAATGTGTATTTATTTGCTGTATTGGAACATTTTAAGAATTGTTCTGTGTCTCACCATTCGGTTTAATTGCAGTTAAGAACAGTAAAGCAAAATGTATGATATTGGGTTAATATCAATTTCTTTTGGTATATATAAAAAAATCTAAATTATTTATATACTTTATAAATTTGCTTGATGTTGAGGGCAGCATTCTCATTTGTAGGAATAAACTGTAATCTGTTTTAAGGTTGGAAAATTATTTGGGCTTTAAGACAGTAGACATCAAACTCTGCTCCTAGTTTTTGAACTTCTTTCTAGCAATGATCCTTTAGTCTCTCTTAATTGGGTCACAAGTTTTGTTACATGGGAGCAGGTCACTAGTTTCTGTAATTTGAAAGGACACAGTAATTATCTAATGTCCTTTCAATCAAATTAACTTAATTACAGAGGTGTGAGGTCAAGATGCAGTCTAAACAAACTGTTGCTCTCTTTTATATTGTCCAGTTTAGTTTAGTAGTTCACTATAATGAGTCTTTCCATTGTGCAGCTGACCCACACCTAAGGGATGAAAGTGAAAAAAAACATTCATAATATCAGCTGTACTTTAGCGCAATGACATAAAAGGATCAATTATTTTTTTTTTTTTTTACAGAGGTCCTTAAGTCAGAGTCCACAAATGTTGGCAGTAAGAGGTGTAAAGCTAAACACTCTTGTTTATATTCCTCAAATCTCCTTACTTATTGCAGATTCTTGCTGGTCTTTGCTTAATGGCAAAACTTTCAGTAGCTTTTAGACTCTTAGCACCTGCTTTCCAATTGTGTACTATTTATAGATTTTCCCTTTCATACTTTCTTTCAATTGATAAACACTCATATTTATTTCAGATAGTGCAGGCTTACTACTAAGAGGAATATGCACCGCATGTTCACCAATCTTCATTTTTGTGTTCTTCAACCAATTCTCTTCAGGTTTACACTTTCCTTATATAACTGATTCCTTTTCTTTCAATATATTAATCAATACTGGAATTATCATAACCAGCCATCAGTAAGACAGATTAAGGGCACCTTGTTCATTGCCACAATTACATATAAATTTAGGAGACTGCCTTATTTTATTATAACCATAAAGAGGTGGAGTTTGTCTAAAAATGAGCCAAAATTACTTCCATTTTAGAAATTCAAAATCATCCTCTTTTTTATTATTTCCACATTGAAATTCTACATCTATATATGAATTTCTTTTATATTTCACTGTTTCAGTTTCTTTGGTGTTTCTTAAAAAGATACTCCCTACCCCCACTCAAGGGATTCCCGACAAATCGCAGCTCTGTTATAACTTTTTATGACTTGGGTAATTTTGATTTATTCATTAATTTGCTTACTGGTATTTAAGATCAATGTTCTCAAATAGCTTTGAAAAAAGAAGGTTACTTGTTGAATGGCAATTTGGTTGAAAGAATTTGATTAAATATTTTGATTACAAATGAATTGTGCAGATGATGTTCGAATGGAGTACCATTTGGTTGAACAACATAGCTGCAGTAACTAAACAAGTCATTGACTTTAGGGATAGAAATACAATTTGGGCTGGGATTATTATGGTTGGTTGTTGGCTTAAGTTTAATCCTTGTTAGGGATGAAATTTAATTTTAAGTTAAATTGCTTGTAACCATGCAGTTAGAATAAATAAATAAATAATACAAGGAAATAAAATAAAACAACAAAATAGCAAAATACATACCATGAACTTACTACAAAAATAATAATGAAAATTAGAAATGTGGATTACAGTAACTAATAACACAGGCACTTACTAGACTATTGATCTGTAAGTTTCATTAAAAGCCTAGCTATACATTCCCATGAAGTTTTTAGCCCTTATATTTTAATTATGAATAACTTTGAGATGAATAGAAATTTACATATTGCCACTATCCATGAGGTAAAAGGGTGCTAAACCAAGGTTGAATTTGCATTTGCCCATCCATTCATCCAGATCACATTTGAATAGTGTAAGTGAAATACTTAGCTTTATGTGGCGAGAAATATAATTTCAAATTGGCATTCTCTGTGATACATAAGAGATTGAGATCTGTTAAGCAGGGTATTTATGCCTCCCATTGGACGTGTGAGTATTTAATGTGTGACAGGATAGGGTTTGTTGAAGCTCTGTACATGAGGCAGAGATTGCTATTCAGTAGCCCATATGACACCAAGAAGAGGGACAAGACTTTGAGATGGTCTTCATAGTTATGATTTTCATAATTTCCTTAATAAGAAGTTAATTTTGTGTGTGTGTGTATGTGTGTGTGTGTGTGTGTGTGTGTGTGTGTGTGTGTGTGTGTGTGTGTGTGTGTGTGTGTGTGTGTGTGTGTGTGTACAATTTATGTCAAATGTTTGAAAATGTACATACCAAAGAGGGCTTTAAAATCCAAAGTCAAACTGATGAATGGAGAATACAAGGAAATGATCCCATCCCTGGACCAAGATGCGATATTATTAGTATTAAGCATTGCAATAAAAAAGGATTTTCTTACAATAGTGGATAAGTGGTGACCAAAGAACAGTTTATCTACATATTTCCCAGGTCCCTAACTACTGGATCAGTTTAAAGGAGTGTGTTGCCATTGTGATAATTACTAGAGAGTTCTTGCTTGCTGAATGATACTATTATACACTTCATGGCATTTACGTTTAGTCCATGGTTTTGTCACCAGCTATTGAGTTGGGAGAGGCCCCGTTGGAGGATTTTGATATCCTCTGGGGGTCTATTTTAAAATAGTCAGCTTGGGGGACTGATGCAGAAAAGAACAAGAGCATGATATTTCCAGTCACACTCTTGGAACTTTCAACAACCAAGCGAGGAGGAAAGCAGGGACCTGCATGAATAGTTAAGAACCAGGGATATCTATCTATACATGGGGAGCACAACTCATTTATAGCTAAATACAATAACACATGAACCTCAACAACAAAAATGTATGAGAATAGACCACCAATCAGTTTATACAGTTGTGCAAGCAAACGTGCCATAGCAGAAGATGTTTGAATGATCACACCTGCAGTAGCCTTAGCCATATGAGTCAGCTTCCAAAGCTTCAGGGCTCCTTTGATGCGTCCAAACTGTCAGTAAATTCTAGGCCTCAAGCTGAGCTGAGTAAAAAGGAATGGTTTGTGTGCTATACTCTTCAGAGCTTTAATGGCAGCCAAAAATTAGTATTGACAACTTAGCATAAACAAAAAAAAAGGGGGGGGGTGGTGATAGGAGCAGATATGGCAGCAGTGATCATTCAAACAAACACTAAATGGTAGTTTGCTTACACAGCTGTACTATACACTAAATGGTAGGTTTGCTTACACAGCTGTACTATACACTAAATGGTAAGTTTGCTTACACAGCTGTACTATACACTAAATGGTAGGTTTACTTACACAGCTGTACTATGTTCATCATGTTGATAACTGCTGCAGTAGTCTAAGCTATATGGGGTAGACTAACCTAGCTTACTACATTTGGGAGGTGGAAGGGCAAGGGTCCAGAAACCCTAGAGAATGGTCCAAACCAAGCCTGATCATAGACCTAGAGAAGAAGCCAAGCTTGTAATGTCTTGGAAACTTGTGTATAGAGGACCAAGTTGCTGCTTCTAGAATACTTCTAGAATTCCCTTCCAGAAAGCCATAGATGAAGCCAAGGCCTTGATGGAGTAGGCCTTGACCCTGCCTGGGATAGCTTTGTTCTGGTAGGCATAACAAAAGGTAGCAGTTTGAGAAAACCATTTGGAAATGGTCTGTTTTGATACAGGTTGTCCCTTCGTTTTACCTGCACAAGAAATGAACAACTGATCCCAAATATATGAAATATTTAATTCTGTGAAGATAGTACCCAAGTTGTCTGTGGGCATCCAAGGTGTGGAGACTTTCTTCCTCATTTTTAGGTTCAGAAAAGAAAATGGGAAGATGGATAGACTGGCTTAAGGTAAACTCAGATAACCATTCTAAGTATAAAGTAAGGCTAGTTCTCAAAGAAATCCCATCTCTGTGAGAAATGGGAAGAAAATAAGAGCTTGCAACTCAGGCACTCTTCCTGCAGAGGTTAGAGCAATCAGTAAACAGTTTCCATGTTAGAATCCTCAAGTCAGACAGATTAGCTATTTCAAATGGAGCATTTGTTAGCTTCTCTAACACAAAATTAAGATCTGAGAGAGGCACCATTGATTTTCTTGGCCTCTTATGCCAAACTCTTTCAATGCATTGAATGAAGAGGATCCATGGGCAGATATGCTGACATGACCAATAAATTAATCTTGATGGAGAAGTATGAAAGGCCATAAAGTAGTAACTCACAAATATTGCAAAATCAGAGAACAACTATCCCTGAATGGGTGCTGGCTAGTCGTTGGCACCAATTAAAAACATTTTCCATTTGGTAGTATATGATTTTCTAGTAGCAGGCTTTCTTGCCTCCATTAGTACCTGCTGCACATCCTCAGTAAACTGGTGACTAAAGAGAATTAAAACCATATCATCCAGGCACTCAGTTGAAGTTGATTGATGTCAGGGTGTATTTAAAATCCTTGACCTTGTGTGAGTAAATCCTTTCTGAGGAACCTTGTGGTAATTGCCACATGCCATTTCCAAAAGAAGACAGAATCCTTGCTGCCTGGGCCAGAAGACAGTCACCACAGTGATCTTGGGGGAGAATCGTTTGGAATCTTCAAAAGTAACCTGGATATCAGTGGAAAGTTTGGAGAGACAGGAAAGGCATGCAGGAACATTCCTATTCAAAGTAAGGAAAAGGCATCTGTTTACCAGGCCTTCTTGCATAGAGTCCTGAAGCAGAACCTTGCCAGATTATTGTTCAGAGAAGAGGCGAGTAGCTGTACTTGTGGAACTCTTCATAGATGGAGCAACTCTTGGAAGACTCTCTGATCCAGTTTCCATTCATGAGGGTTTACACTTGTTCTTCTCAGCCTGTGGGCCATACAGTTTTGCTATGATGGGATGCAGGATGCCTGTAGCATGAGAGTGTGATCAAAAGCTATATCCCACGCTAACATGGCTAGTCTGCATAGGGTTGTGGCCTGGCTCTCTCTTGCTGATAGATGTATTACATGACTGTGGTATTGTCTGTGACAACATGAAGAGATGATTCAGAAAAACTGAGTGCCTTGATCTTGCATCTGTCCTTGCTGTCCCCCACACCTTGCAGTTTTAACCCTTCTGAAACTTCTCCTCAAGTAAAGTCTGAGGTATCTGTGGTGATTGACTGCTTTGGAGCAGGGAGGGAGAAAGGGAGATCTAGGTTTAAGGCAATTTGCTGTCTCCACAAAGTGATTTCTCTTCTGACAACCCCAAGCATGGGGATTTCAAAAGACAACGAATGCTGGTACTGGAACCAAGAGACTTCAGATACCATTGTATCTTTCTCATATGGAGTCTTGCTAGGGATGTCATGAGAAGCATAGATGCCATGAGACCCAACATATTGAGGCATTCTTTCACAGTGACTGAGTGATCTATATCTTAATTTTTTTTTTTTTTTATAGAAAAAAGCTCTTTGAATGTTTATGTCTAGCTGGCACCCCAGGAACACAATCCTGTGTGAAGAAATACAATATATATATATATATATATATATATATATATACATACACACATATATATATATATATATATATATATATATATATATATATATATATATTTTTTTATGTTCTCTTGGCATCGCAACTCAAAAAAAGTGGTCTTTAACCTAAGCGAGGGATTCCTGACATTTTGAAAAAGAATCTGCAAAGATAAGCAATCCATCAAAATATGGAAAATTGTGGATACCCTGTAACATTCAATAAGCTATAACTGGAGCTAGACACTTTGTGAACACTTTTGGTATAGTGGATAGTCCAAAGGAAAAGACATAAAATTGATAATGTGATCCATACATGCAAACTGTAAGAAATGCTTAAAGTTTGGACAAATTGAGATGTGATAAGCATCTCTTAAATCTAGTGTTACTAGGAAATTTGAATGAGGAAGAAGGGGTAACAGACTGTGAAGTGACATCATTTTGAACTTTGCCACTATCACTAACAGGTTTAGGAAAGAAAGATCCAGAACTCGTCTTTGGGCATTTTCTATCTTCAGCACTGAAAACATCCTTGAATAAAAGCCTTTCCCAACCTGGGAAGGAAAAACTGGTTCCATCACTCCCTGGGAGAGCATTTGTTGAAGGATATGTGGAAATAAAAGTCTGGTCAGCTAAATGAGTTATTACCCCCTGAAAAGAACCCATTTGTCAAAAACTATCTGTTGCCAAAGAGAAAAACAGAGATTAACTAGCCATTCTGACCTTTTGGACTGTCCTTGTTTTCTGGGGGGGGGGGGGTTCTGAATTGTTTTTGGAACCCCTTTGCCATTTTTTCTAAGATGGGTGTTTACCCACAATTTTTGAGACCATTTTTTTTTGTCAAAATTGGATGGGGGGGGGGGGGTCTGAGAATCCCTTTTAAAACTTTAAAAAGGAATGCCAAAAAAATCTTAGATTCACTGTATTAAAAACAGCAATCCGGATTAGTACCATGGCTCTCTTGTTTTATTGAAAAAGTTGAGCGCTTTCATACTCTATACACTAGAACTTCCTCAGGATAAAGAAATTACAACAAAATCTATGATTTAACAACAATTTACCATTGGTTGCGTGACCGTCTTCATCCAGTCAACTAATCCCTTCCTCAAAGATTGTATAAATAATTAAAGATATGTTGTCCCGAAATACACATTTGTTTATTGCTAAAAAAGTCACCAAAAGTTTTTATGCATAAAATGATCAAAGAAAACTTCTTAAAGTCATATTAAAAATTACCAGTTGTTACATGAATGAACTTTTTTCATAACTACCACTACCCAAAAATGTATGTAAATTATAAAACATGTATTAACACATCCTGTATATGTTTGTGAATATATTAAATGTCAAAGGACTTCATATTTAAAATACTTTTAAAATTATATAGAGCATCATTAAACCATAAAAGCCAGTTACATTTGTTTTTATTTGCCACTGTATTTCTTTATACTCCAATGTTTTCCATGGCCCTCCACTGGATCATACGCCACCCTTTCTGTTACATAAAATAAAAATTATATATATAACATAAGTAACTTTGTTTGTTTTTTCCAGGTATCACAAAAATGTTGATAAATCATGTCCCTCAAAGATCTTTTTGTTTTATTAATATACAAACAGGGACATTTGGAAGATGGAGCTGCATATACCACCCCTCTGGAACTGCAATTATAATATTCAAGGTTTCTGATGGTGCCATATGTGGCAATAGTTATATAATCACTTTATTTTTATAAAACTACATTTTTTGCATGTCCCACACTTGAGTCTGAATCCTCCTAAAACCAGTCCTAGCCTTAACATGTATTTGAAACCAATAATCATTTTTATAAACCCACTGTGGTCTCCCACATAGTATTTGCAGATGTTCTTTATGCAGTTTAAGCAAATGCCAGCTCCTTTGGATGTTCTTTTTAATCCCTTCTACATCTGTATTATATGTTAATACTATAGAGCCCTACCATAGTCCTACTGTTGCCCTACTTGCTCTGTTAAGTTAGAATTAGGTCATCACACTTTCCCAGTAAAGAGAAATAAACCCCCCCCCCTTTTCTTGTATTCTTCTTCAAAACTGTTTTGAGGAAAGCTTCTGGATATCCTCTCCTAATAAGCATTACCCTTAATTTAACACTTTCCTCAATAAACACATCTGGGTCAGATTTAATCTGTGCTAGCCTAACTAGTTGTTCTTTAATGAGGGCCATCTTTTGAAATTTCAGATGACAGCTATTAAAATGCAGACATGTTTCAATATGTGAGCTTCCTGTGTATGTTGGAGCTAAACATATTGTTCTTCTTTTCACACAGACACGTTAAAGTGAAATAGAATAATGACTTTATTTCATGTACTGGAAAGGGTGGAGTATGGTCTGAGGAGAGGGCCATGGAATCAGCACAACATCGACTTGTCTGTTTGAGCTGTAGTCCTGCTGTACAGCTTATCTACTCTTGTTAGGATGTTTTTTTTTTTTTGATAGTTGTGACATCCAGACAATTATCCTACTGGATTGACACCAATTAATGTTATGGCCGGTTAGTATCCCACTGGACTGCCTCTAATTAATGTAATGTTCCTGACTGTCCTGCGTCAGTAATTAGTGAGTTTCAATACTTACTACTGACTCATGTGTGAGACTGTCACTTAAACAGCAGTAATATTTCACAGTTTGCTCCTAAGAGCATAATAATCTGTAACTGGACTGTATACTTCTGTTCACCCCTAATGTAACTCCTTATTACACACTTCTGACCAATGTGCCCCAGTTTAACACCTCTGATACACTCACACAAATTAAATCTCACACATCCAAATACTTCTGGGAAAGCTTGACACAGATTTCCAGCTGTGTCCCTTCCCCAAAATAATATGGTAATGCTGCCCCAATCAGAGTGTCTTCATGCCCTTCTAAAGGGGTGTCCAGTTATGAAAATTAAATATTAAAACAAATAGTAGCAAATTACCTATGCAGCCAGGCTTTTGGAGTGGCCCTGGGAATTATCAAAGCAAAAATAAGCACTCCAATCCCTAAAGAAAAACACTGATTGACCAGCTGCAATGTAAGTTAATAAAAATGTTTAATAATGAGCAAAATGATTAAAAATATAAAACAATAATTTCCAATAAACAAATTGAACTTCTCCAGCAAAATAAAAGCAGTACTGTAGGACAGAGATCCAAAATTCATAAAAACCTCTGATTAGTTATAATTTCCTAACTAAAGAACACTGTCCGTGATCTAAACTAAATTACTACAACACAGCAAAGGCAGGCGTACCACTGCAAAGTACATCTGTGATCAACTGACAACTGTTCCAGTTCTAATTTTCACTTCATATTTTTAAATTCAACCAATAGCAATTTTCTAAAAGTTCCTTCCTGTCTTTCAGCTTCTGGCAGTAACACATTGCAATTGTCAGCATTCCGATGGCATCATCTGCTGATTAGCTGAATCTGAGACAGTTTGCCATTAGAATCTCTTTTCACAAACGTGCAGTTAGAAGTGTAAAGGGATACTGTTCAAGTCTTTAAAACATTCTGTTTAAATAGATCATAATAAACATGTAAGAACTTATTTAATTAATTTTGTCACTGTTTAACTTCTTAATGTGCAAATTGTCTCTTTTTTTTCAAATTTATATTTAGAATCTTTTTTTTAAGCTTGAACTGTTATATGGGGCTTTCCCCCAGGCCTCCACTGAAAATGGGTCTCTGACTCAGTGGACTTTCCCGGTCAACAAATCTCAATAAATAAATAAATAGTTTACAATAGTAGATATTCATGCTGGCATACAGTACACAGGACAATCTGCAATTATATAGAAAACTTCAGCTAGGCATGCTAGCACAGATGATGGTATCTAATTTCTTTACAATGGTACTTTTCCATTCTTGCCAGCTCTTCCTAACACCTTTGATTAATATTTTCATCTGTGGGTCCTATACAACACATTTTTTAATGTGTAAGCTTTTTCTGTAATTGCTAATTGTGGCATAACACAGTTAATATCCAGTTTGTCTCTAAGCAGATCTTCATTCTGCTCATGTAAGCATGAGCAAGTCAACTTATCTTCTATACACAACTGATGTCATTGGGTATAATTTTTTGTCACATTTCAGCAAATGCAACAGCATTTTTTTGCATATTGGCAGTGCCTTGTACAATGGTTTCTTGAATATGTAGTGTAACAGACTATGGCTTCTCTCTGCTCACCTGTACATTTCCTAATAAAACATCCATTACCCAAACATAACGGCAGTTCTTCTGTTTGAGCATATTTGTCTAGCAACTGGTTAAATGCTTGTGAACCACATTGTATTGTTTTTTTTTTCCTTCTTGCATGATGACTGCATCAATATCCTTCTGGTTAGAATCATCTTGTAATGCATATGGCATTTTTTATATCAAAGTATTTCAGTATTGCTACTTTGCTAACTAAGCAGTTCAGAATTCTTCTTTTGTTCTTTACTTTAATCAAAGTGCCTCTTATTCTTATAATGATTTAATTAACTGACACTTATTTTAGACAGCTTCCTAGAAATCTCCGAAAAGGTTGTTTTTTCTCCCTTCCGGCTAATGTAATTTTATAAACACTTTTCATCATCTATTTTTTAAGAATTCTAATGGTAAATATGATCTATGTCTTTGGCTCTGTGCTGTTTATTTTATATTTATCCCTACTATCAGTCTTCTCAATAACTTTATCAGACAATTGCTTTTTATTTTCTGGTTGTACTTCAAGCCAGTATATCATCAGTGATATTAACACTATCATAAACTCCCTCAATCATCTTTGAAACAGGTATCTGAAATTCTCTGAGAACTAATGAAATAGTACATGGAAATGTTACAATTCTGTTTTGAAATTTTTATCATGTTGTTTAATATACCAATACCTTTGATTAGCATCAAGTACAGAGAAATTAGTTGCATTTGGCTTGCTAGTAACAATCTCTTACACAGTAGAAAGGGGATAAATTTCCCTCTTTTGCATGTATAGTCTGTCCTTAGGGAAAATATGAATATGTCGATCTTGTATAATGTCACCACAGTAACTTTGCTATATGCTCAGTGAATAGATGCTCTGTGTTTCTTAGTCATACCTATGCTTTCATGTAACTCCATTTCTATTTTACCTTTTTGTGTTAGCTTCCTTTGGAGCTTTCACTGCAGGTACAACTAAATAATCAACCTGTACAATAGACCCGACAAAACATCTCAGACTTGTAGATAAATTTTCAGTAATCACTGTTTAGATGCTTGTCATGATTTTATTTTACCATTACCTGGCTTCTGGCATGTAACATGACCCAATATTGAAGAAACTTCTGTTTTAACTGCCTGAAACTGAATTTTGTATTTTACAAATAAGCATTTTTTTAACCTGGTCTACCTTATAACCAGACTTATTTTCTTTCATTCAGAATACTTCAAATATTGAGCATAATGCTGTATTCTGTACCACTATCCAGTATAAACACCACATACAGATCATTATATTTTTAAATTCTTTACCGAGATCTAAAACTGATCTCTTTTTGTTTTGTGTGTTTGTTTTTTTTTTTAATTCTTCATCATATTTTTACTCATAATATATATCCTTCCACCATTTAGCATAGCCACAATTTTAAGTTCATAGGGAGTTACTAGCGAAGAAGTTCAGGAGACCACTGAGGAACAATGTTAGGTTTCCTAAATGCCCCAGAGGACTGTCTTAGAATGAATACATGCATACACACACACACACACACACACACACACACACGTGTGTGTGTGTGTGTGTGTGTATGTGTATGAATGTATGTATGTGTATATATACTCTGTGTGTGTGTGTGTGTATATGTATATATATATATATATATATATATATATATATATATATATGGGTCTACTACTAATGACCGAAACGACGATTCCCCGACAGAAAACTCACCGACGCCAGATGACCGACAGGGTGATTTGCCGACAGCAGAAAGACCGACAAGGGAATGTGCGATCGCGACGCGGTAAGTGTGCGATGGTGACGGAGTTAGGAGCGGTCAGGTAATTGCTCGAGATTGTGGGATGTCGGGTTAGGCTGTGGGAAAGGTGAGTGTGTGTTCGTGTAGGAGGTATGGTTCGGGTAAGGTAAGTGTGTGCTAGTGAGGGACTGTAGTTTAGGGACGGGTTAAGTGAGTTAGGGTTAGGGTGCAGGTAGGTGATGTGTGCGTTAGTGTCGGAGCTTGGGCTAGGGGTGGGTTAAGTGAGTTAGGGTTAGGGTGCAGGTAGGTGATGTGTGCGTTAGTGTCGGAGCTTGGGCTAGGGGTGGGTTAAGTGAGTTAGGGTTAGGGTGCAGGTAGGTGATGTGTGCGTTAGTGTCGGAGCTTGGGCTAGGGGTGGGTTAAGTGAGTTAGGGTTAGGGTGCAGGTAGGTGAAGTGTGCGATAGTGTCGGACCTTAGGGTTAGGGTTTGTGTCAGGGCTAGTGTGTATGCTATGTAGTGTCGCGTGTTGTTTACGTTCCGTGTGTCGGTGTAATGGTGTTCGGTGTTTTGCGTTGTCGGGTTTGTGTCGGGTTTGTGTGTTGTCGGTTATTTGGCCGGTGAGTTTTGTGTCGGGAATCGCCGTGTCGGTGTTTAGTAGTAGACACATATATATATATATATATATATATATATATATATATATATATATATATAAAATGTGTGTGTGTGTGTGTGTGTGTGTGTATATATATATATAAAATGTGTGTGTGTGTGTGTGTGTGTGTGTGTGTGTGTGTGTGTGTGTATGTGTGTGTATACATATGTGTGTGTGTATGTGTATATATATATATATATATATATATATATATATATATATATATATATATGTATGTGTGTGTGTGTGTGTGTGTGTGTGTGTGTGTGTATATATATATATATATATAATGTGTGTGTGTGTGTGTGTGTGTATATATATATATATATATATATATATATATATATATATATATAAAATATTTAATTTATGCGTATGTGTCTACACACACGCACACACTACATGTACCCCAGGATTCAATAAACTCTGTGTAGTCTCTGTGTAAAGCCTACATAGAATTTACGTGTTTGCACGATGGTGCGAGGTGAGTGGCAGCATGCAGTGCATATTAATGCCACTTGGCACGCCTAAGTTAGGTTTTATGGCTGGCAATAGTGTTGCTAACCAGGAAATTATGTAAGTGAATGCAGATACAATTCTGTATAAATCAGAGCACCTACGTTTTGCAGATTTGCACAGAATGCTACAGTGACCAGCAGATCTTCACATATAGCTGTGCATCTGTTAGTGAAACATATCTCCACAAAGGCCAGCATAATGAGGGGACATTTAACCAGAAATAGGGACATATTTGCCATAGAAGTCGCATAGAAATGTGGTAGAATGAAACTCAAACATACCCGTCATCATCTTTGAGCAAGATATCTGGACAAAGGCATAGATAATGGGGTGACAAAGGCCCAAAATAGAGACAGATTTTTAATACTGCACTTCCAAACTTAGAAAGTTGATAAAATAATAGGTGTACTTTAGCATGAAGTTTGAAACTGAAATGTCAGTCATCAGTTTCTGACTTCACTACACAATGACACGCCAATGGATTTGCCAGAAAACAAACATTTTATGAGGGAAAGATCACAAATATGAGACATAAACTGGACATTCTGCACAAATCAGGACAGTTGAGAGATACGCTCTCAAATGTATGTAATACTGAGTCACATCAGTCCAGGGATCATCCCAGTGATATGGCAGAAAGCCACAAATTTGATAAAGAAAACATCTAGGCATCCTGGGAATATCTGGGCTGTTGAGAGGTATGAATGTGAAGTGTATGGTCTAAACACAGTTTAGGACAATGTACCTACAGTGCAGAGTATTGTGATATCTCATTCCTGGCATTCTGTACTGAATCTGTGTTAATGATCTGTAACAGGACATGGGACTGCCATGTAAAATGATCACTCAGGGGAAGTGTGTGTATTACATAGGAACACACAGATGAACTGCAGGAATGAACACAGGGAAAGAGTACGGGTGAAACTCCCTCACATACAGTAGAGGAGGCCATGTCAATGGAAGATGGTTGTATCAGCAACACCAAGCACATATCTACATGGTAAAGTATGGGCTGTACAGTGAAAATGTGTTGTCTGTGACTGTCACACAATGTGACATAACAATGGGGTGGATGTCTGTGTGAGATAAGCATCCTTACATGAAGAAAGCTGAGTGCATACATTAGGAATCTAACATACAATAAGGGGAGGGGGCATATTGTAAAGCTGTGCAAACTGATATGCCTGAATATGAGTACTCTCAGTAGAGGTTCCCAGCAAGGTGGTCACAGGTAAAGGATCATGGATAACCAGCCACATTCATGGACAATAGCAGAATATTAGCACCACTAATTCCATGCCTCAGATATAACATATGTGATGTGGATTGATAAGAGATAAGCCTGCATAAACACACTTGGAACAACTATTATGATACTTCCACACTCTATGAGGGCAACCATGCACACTGTCCTGGTACTGTAATATCTGCAGGAGGTGTTAGGAGGGACAGAGGGACACTACTAAACCTCTATGCAACAGTACGGGCAATACAGGGTAGTTGCTTTGTGTGCATGGCATATATGGAATAATCCACACTGTCACAAATGATGTACAGGCCATCATGCCATTAATGTTGTCAACCACATATGTATGTAGTGTGTGCACAAGCAGAACAGGTAGCACACATGCATCTGGTGCAACAAATTGATTAGTGCTCCGTTCCGTCAGACAGTCCTGTATATTCCACAGAAAGAATACCTAGGTATGGAAATAAGCTGTGCGACAGCTCACTGTGACAAAGGTGGTACACTTCCGTTAGACATCACTGGAAGATGAGTAGGGAGGTACATGAAGAAGGGTACATTATGCAGTTATTTGTGTGGTGACTGCTGGGAACCATGAAGCTATTATAGCCTCTGATGTGCATGTCCTTCACATACCCAGTAATTGTGTTACATTCAAGGGAGTAGTCAGCACTGTGCCACATGCTAGTGGATATACCACTTACCATCTACCGCAGGACACAGGTCACATGCCTATTGGTCTGATTAGAGGGTGTGATATCCACAGTATACTTGGGGTGTAGACAGCCACACTCACCAGCAAACTGAAAAGTCCCACCAGACCCAATGGCACTCAAAAATCAACAATAGTATATTTATTCCCAATATTGCTCAAGAATCGAATGCTCTGATGAGGGTATATAAAAATAGGGACCAATCCAAATCCTGATCATTAGAATTGTTATATGCAAAAAGACATCTAAACTTCAAAATGACTTAAGTATTCAGAGTGAGCAACCAAATCCTCATTGATTATACAAGATTGATTATACAAAATTCAGATAAAGCAGTATTGGGAATAAATATACTATTGTTGATTTTCGAGTGCCATTGGGTCTGGTGGGACTTTTCAGCTTGCTGGTGGGTGTGGCTGTCTACTTATATTTATTTTGTAGGCCTTACATAAATATTCACTTAATCAAGGAGTCCTATAAGATATTCCACTAAAAGGGAATAGTTGTAATCTCTGGACAGCCAATGAACAGCTTGCTTACTTAATTAGGCACCACCTGGCAACAGTTAAGAGAACATAAGGTCAAATGGTTCTATTAATTAGATGTCAAGATAACTCAGATGACAGAAAAATAGATGTTACTTTAACTCAGTAATCTGTTAGTAGTCTCTGTTAAAAAGGTGGAGTACACTTTTAAGATGTTTATCAGACTAGACCTATATAAATGCAAGCTGGCCATGGTGATCTAAAATAATATTTGCATCACAACAATAATACACAGTTTTGATTAGACAATAGTAACATAAGCTTTATAATGCTAATTATAGATTCCTTTTATATGGCAACCTTCAGAAACAAGAATAAACAAAATAATGAAAAGCTGTCTCAGTAGCTCAAAAGGTAGTACACTTGCCTTTGGTACTGAAGTCTCTGTGTTTAGTCTCACACTGTATAGTTGTGTTACTTTTCCGGGCTACAGAGCAATCCAAAACCCAAACCTAACAAACTTGCTCCATATCAGTAAATCAAATCGGGCTAGGGCTGCCTGTTCCTGGAATCTAAATATGGCCTGTGACTTGAATGGGACATGCTGGAGGGACGGATTTATCTCCTGGTGACTGCTGCGTGTTAGGAACAATCTACCAATTTGTGTGAACCGGATCACTCCATGACACTGTTTTAGAGGAACCTGGACAAGTGGATGGGGCACCATAAATGCTTACAGGGGATAGTGCCCACAACCCTCCTGGACATGAGCAATCATCACTAAATGCAATTTTGGGTATTGACTAGCATTTTCATGGTATTAGATTGGGATGAAACGGCTAGGCTTAAAATGACCTCTGGGTTGATAGCCTAGTAATCTCCTATGATCCTATGATCCTATATATTTGTATGTGCCTTGGGAGGTTTTTGGGATCTGATAACCTGGCTGAACAGATTGGGGATGAATAACCATAGCAGCTTATGGTCATGGATCTAAACACTATTTTACATGGTTTATGTGCAGATAAAAATGACATTCAGGTTTTTGGCCTTAAGGGATGTCATGATGGAACTACAGTTGAAGGTAATGTTTATCCAGTTGACGGCTGTAATTCACTTTTCTTTAAGCTAGGAAAATCTGTGAAGAATTTATGTACGAATATATGGCACTTCAAACTTTTCAAGGCATATAAAAGTCAGAATATTACTCCCAGAGGATTAAGAGTGAGAATTCAGCCTCTGGTAGGTAAGCTGGATGATTTGTCAATTCAAGATTGGTATAAGACCCAACAAAATGCCTCCCTGTCTTTTGTTAATGTATTGACCTCATACTATGAGCACATCATAGAGGATAACACCAAGATGTCAAATGAGTGAGTGAGGAGGTTAAAAATTATGAAGGACAGCCACAGTATATTAGTTGTCTGGGCAGACTCTCCAGGGACCTTCTGGCATTTGAAAACCAGGTTAAAGAGAAAGAAATTACAAACATTTGCAAGGGATTTGGAAGACTATGAGAGAGGGAAACCTTTTGAATTTAGGAAGAATGCTAGATTCTCGGAGACCAATGGATCAGGTGCCTCTGTACGTAAAAAAAAAGACCTCGATCCATTTTGAAAAAGTCTTTCAAAGGTAATAGCACTTCAGGGGATGAATCCTCTGCCACAGATAATGAAGGTGCTCAGGTTAGTGAGTCACCTGAAGCAAAAAAACTGTGGGGGCAGAAACAAACATAGGGGTGGGTGGAAGCATCAGAACAGACACATTAGAGAATCTTCTTCACTCACTGGTCAAATAAATAATGAATATTGCAATATTCATAACATTTCCTCTCATGTTTTAACAGTGGAGCAAAATCAGCTCCTTAATAAAGGATTAAGCTATGTATCAGGTTTTTATGTCAATGAGAATGTGTTTGTTATAGATCTGTTAACCTTTGGTAGAAATGTTAACCTGAAGCTGTTTTTTGGTTCTGGGTTAGATTCTCAAAGATCTACATAATTTAGATTTCAGAAGTCTAGCTTTATACCACCTATGAACAAAAATATAGCTATTTTCCAACAAGCAGTCCTCAAAGATTTACATTTCAAATTATGTTCTGCTCAAATGTTTAGACTTAATCTCTCATTGAATGAACAAAAGGCTCTTAAAGAACTTTGTAGCAATTCTGATATTGTCAACCTTCCAGCTGATAAGGGAGGGGCAGTGGTGCTCATGGATTCCAATTATTATTGGGCTGAGGGAAATAGACAGTTAGCTAACTCTCAGCACTATATGCGCATGTCCACTGACCCCACTCAGAATTTGAAGAAAGACATTGACATGTTTATGCAGAGAACAGTGGAGGAAGGCATTATCAGTAAAACCAACAGAAAATGAAACTGATACCAAACCAAGTAGTAAAGAAATAAAGTCCAAACCACCACACTGGAAATAAAATCGATTCTTTTTACTTCCAACCACAACAGATGAGCGCTTTCGTCTAATAGATAGACTTCATCAGATGAAAGCACTGATATCATGATACACTTATATATAAAATCACAAACAATTAAGAATCCATTCATTGTAATTTAAAGGCATACAGGTTCAAAAACCTAATATCCAATTTTAAAAAGACTTCCCAACTTTCAAGACTTTAATAAACACATATATATTCTATATGCAAACATTAATAATATAATTGTTCAACTGATAAAATACAAGTAATAAAAATGTGTGCAACAATTTTAAAAAAATATATAAAAATTTATAGTCTTTTGGTTTATTACATACTTTCAGCTTTTTTATGTTGCACAGATTTTATACTGATGTAGTCATTTAAACCTGGTGGTGAGTTTGAATTCAGCCTGAGCTGCCATATCAGCTCTTTGTATAGTAAATGGTTCTTGAGGTCTCCCCCTCCCTTGTGCAAACCATACCTAACTGTATCAATAATACCAAACCTAAAACTGGATACACCTGAACATGCAGTGCTGTGTTTATATAGAGCATTGGTCTCCCTATGAGTTCTAATTTCATATAGATGTTCATAAATTCTATCCTTGAAGGTTCTCTCGATTTTACCAATATAATATGCCATACATGTAGTACAGATAGCAATATATACTAGCATATTGGATCTACAATTCCCCTTAACAAGCTTCACCACACTTTTAAGACTATTGTTAAGTCTAATGGTATCCTCAGTCCATATAAAAGAACACACGCTACATGCCCCACAAGGTGCAGTTTTTTTTGTATGGTAATTTCCCTCTTTCTCCTTGTTTCAAGAGTTTCTTAAAGTTGTTTCCTACCCTGTAAGTAAAAATGGGTTCTTTACCTACCCTCGTGTACACATCCTTGTTAGTTTTCATAAGGTTCCAGTTATTTCTAACTATATGTGTAAAAGTGTCTGAAAAAGTGCTATATTCAACAATGCAGGCTGTATTATATTTAGTTTTACTATCCTGTGTATTGTAATCCTTAGTAACTGTGCTACAAAAAAAGCTGAAAGTATATAATAAACCAAAAGACTATAAATTTTTATATATTTTTTTTAAATTGTTGCACACATTTTTATTACTTGTATTTTATCAGTTGAACAATTATATTATTAATGTTTGCAAATAGAATATATATGTGTTTATTAAAGTCTTGAAAGTTGGGAAGTCTTTTTAAAATTGGATATTAGGTTTTTGAACCTGTATGCCTTTAAATTACAATTAATGGATTCTTAATTGTTTGTGATTTTATATATAAGTGTATCATGATATCAGTGCTTTCATCTGATGAAGTCTATCTATTAGACGAAAGTGCTCATCTGTTGTGGTTGGAAGTAAAAAGAATCGATTTTATTACCAGTGTGGTGGTTTGGAATTTATTTCTTTATTATCAGTAAAACCACTAGTACACATCTTTCTGTGAGGGACCCAGGCAAACAATATCTATATCTGTTGCAGAAAATTCATAAGAGCTTAGATCAGCCTCCAGGTAGACCCATAGTGTCTGGAATTGGTTCTTTGACTGAACCTCTGTAGGCATATTTGACCCAATATTTACAACCTTTGTTACTGCTCATTTGGGCTAGAATTAAAGACACTACCCAATCCCTACAAATTCTATCGGATTCCCAACTTGAACCCAATTGGCTTATGTGCACCCTTGATGTGAAATCCTTATATACCAGTATACCACACTGGGCAGGGTTGCAAGCTTTGGATTATTGGTTGAACAGAGCTGGGTTGTATACACCAGGATTTAATACACCTCTCACTTGTATGGCTGAGCACGTCCTAACCAAAAATGTTTTTTATTTAAAAGGGGGTTGTTACTGGCAAACCCAGGGAACAGCTATGGAGGCCTCATTTGCCCCCATTTATGCAGATCTTTTTATGGGGTATATAGAAGAAGAACTAATTTATAATGAGGCCCATAATATTTACTTGCCAGAAATCGACATATGGAGGAGATTCCTAGACGACTGTTGGTTGGTGTGGCGTGTGGATATTGACTATCTACGGGAGTTTGAACAACATTTGAATGATAATAAATGGGGTATTGAATTTTCCTTTTCTTATAGTTATGAGGAAATTAATTATTTAGATGTCAAGGTTGGGAGAGAACCTGATCATACCTTGCATACCTTGGTGTACAGAAAGTACCTTCAATACAACAATTTATTGTACGCTTCTAGTCTGCACCCCACACATACAATCAGAAATATTCCTAAGTCCCAATTCTTAAGAATTAGAAGGATTTGTTCAAAAGAAGAAGATTTCAACAGCTCTAGGGATGATCTCACATGCAGATTTCTCCATCGAGGTTACAGGATGGGGGACATTGTCACAGCCAGAGAGTGGGCTTCTAAACAGCCCAGGGCTGAGTTGTTAACTTATAAGAAGAATGAATGTAAGGAATCCGATACATTGAGACTAATAACAACCTATGGTCGAAATGTCAATTTATTAAGGAATGTGGTCAGTAAACATTGGAATATTTTGATGGTCAATGAGGAATTGGGTCAGATTTTGCCAGAACATTGTCAGTTTTCCTTTCGTAGAGGCAAGACACTGGGATCCCATTTTTCTTATTACAAATGTCATAGTATAAACAGGATCTATGTAGATCAATTAACAATCACAGGGGAGAAACTAGTTGGATCTTTTCCATGTGGGTACTGTTCATGATGTCAATACATTTGCAAGTCTAAACAGTTTTCCAGTCAGAACACGGGTCAAGTATATGATATTTATTTTTATGCTAATTGTGGATCAGACTGGGTCATTTATCTGGCCAGTTGTACCTGTCCCTCTTTTTATGTAGGACAGACGTCCAAACCCCTTTGTTTGAGAATACCTGAACATATGAGTGACATTCGCAACAAACGCATCACCATTGCCTTGTATAGGCACTGTCAATCACATTCCACTGCTAGATTCAGGTTTACTGTCATAGACAAAGTACAGAGAGATAGGGAATGTAAGAGGGGTTGGCATTCCTTACTTAATTATAAGGAGACTAGATGGATTGTCAAGTTAGGTGCACTTTTCATACCAGGGCTCAATGACAAATTATAATATAGCTTTAAATCAAATGAGATGTGATGTCACAGTAAATGAGGTGGTTTGAATATTTAAACAGTGTATTTTGTCGTTGGTAGTATCACTGATGAAGGCTCTGTGCCGAAATCAGTTTGATATCTCTATTCAACAATAAAGATTCCACGAATGTGTCTGGTATGGTGCTGGCTCTGCTTGTTGTTTGAATTCACATTCTGCCATTGCACCTGCCGTACTTGCAAGTTACTGCCTTGTAAAGAATATCAAACAGTTACCTTATAAGGCTTCTTAACTTCAGAATGCATGTAATCTAACTAATTTTGTTTAAACCTGGCTGTCTACAAGAAGAAGGTTGTACCTGATGTTAAAGAAGGCCCTTTTTCATTACTGTTGGAAAAGAAAGAGCTGCTATGGCAGTTATGGCTAGATTTTTGTAGACAGCTGGTTTATTTTAAGGTGTTGTTCATTAGTTTGCTGTTTGTGTTGTTCTTGGTTGCTTGTGAGAGTTCATTAGAAGTATGCAGTTTTGAAGAATCAGTTGGATGCATTTGTTTATGAGGTTTGTTTTATTAATAAAGTTTATAGCCATTTAAATGATTGATTGGATGATATTGCATTTAAGTATTTTTGCTTAATTGCTAGCCAGGATCACTTGTATATTTAGTTTTAATAGTAGAATGCTGTATGTATTTTATGCAGTTTTAGTTTCTGATACACTCTGCTTCTTTAATTTAAATGTTCTTTTGAGGAGTTAACTGAGGAAAATTTGCATTGTTGATTATTATTTGTTATAGATTGGTTGGTGCTTTTTAAATAGTGAATTGATATTTTGTTTTATTGTATGTCTGAGGAAGCGTGGAAGCTCCACACGAAAGCACTTACTGTTTACTAATAAACGTTTCATCTGTACTATTGCCATGCCACTCGCTTCTTTTTATTTTAGTTTAATAGAAAATAGTCACAGTTTATACTGGTTTAGTTTGACAGTTTTTTTTTTATTATTGTAGAGAATTATGACCAATTTGCTGATTGTACCCTACTTATTTTGTGTTTGTCATGGATGCCAAGAAATTCAACTTGAGAGTGAAATTTGAGAAGTAAATCTTGGCATGCATGTCAAGAACACATAATTGAAGGTTACAGTTGACGAACCAATCATAATTTCTTGTTGATGGAGCTTTATCTGCTCCATGTACTACTAGTTATAGGGAAAAAATTGCTAGGTGTTTTCCTGGCTTCCAAACCTGCAAAACACTTACTGAGCACTCTCAGAGAGAGAGAGAGAGAGAGAGAGAGAGAGAGAGAGTGTAATATAGTCATTTACACTTACATTCATGTTTCATACCTCTCAACTGTTTAGATCTTCTCAGGACATCTAGATTCATATTTTTCGTCTGTTCCTCATAAAATCTATGGTATTCAGACAAACCACTGAGGATTAAAATCTCTAAATAATGACATCCATTTGAGTTTCAGAGTTTGTATCCTTCAGCAAATGGATGCTAATACATCTTGTTATTGTGACAACTGAATTTGAAAAGTTGGGGGCACTTTACCAGTATGGACAGCAGACTGAAGCAAATCTTTTATTTCTGCCACTGTCATTTGCCAGTCAGTACAGGAAGATTTTATTGCCTGGTACTAGACCCTTAACAACATAAGCAGGGGATGCTTAACATTTAAGGCTGGGTCCCACACCACTATAGCACTTAACTGATTTGTCATTTTCCAAATATCTGAGCATAATCAGCATACTCCAT
>NC_056743.1:513733979-513743979 GCF_019279795.1 Protopterus annectens | reverse complement strand
CAACGGAGACGTTAATTTCCTCACCGTTGATGTGGTTGATTTATACACCTCAATTCCCCATCAAGAGGCCCTTGAATGGGTAGCTCTTTTATTAGGTGAATTGGGTGTTTCAAAAAATGAGATAGATGTCATCACTGAACTACTGGATATCGTGTTATCTTCGAACTATTTTATGTTCGACAAAAAATACTTTCTGCAAAAACAAGGAGTAGCGATGGGCTCTCCTTGCGGAGCAGTAGTAGCAAATTTTTACATGAGTTATTGGGAAAAACATTTTGTTTTTTCTTCACCAGAACTCACGCCACTCATAAGATTTTACACACGATACCTAGATGACATTTTCATTTTATTTGATGGCAATGAGACAATGGCTGACACATTTGTTACCACTATCAATAATACTTCAGAATCTCTTAAATTTACTTACAATTTTTCAACATCCAGTATTGATTACTTGGATGTTAAACTAACTAAGGATTTCCAATCTTGCTCTTTCACTTCAAGGATACATAGAAAACCAACGTACTGTAACTCATTCTTGCATTTTTCTAGTCATCACCCTACTAAACAGAAAAAAGCTGTAGTAAAAGGACAGCTAGTTAGGGCCGCAAGAATGTCCAGTACGTTGGAAACATTTTATGAAGAATGTGACCTGTTAACGGATATGTTTTTGAAGAGAAAATATCCGTTGAAATTTATTAAGGACATTTTTAATGAAGTTGAATTGAAGAGAAGTAGGGGTTTTTTTAGTCCAATTTTGTCTACAACGAGTTTGAATAACACTTTAAACAACACTACTTCATCACCACTCATTGTAGAAGGTTCGATAGTAAGTGACAATTCATTGTTGACTAATAATTTTTCTGACTCTATGCTTTGTTATGTGACTACATACAGTTTTGACTCAGGACATATAACAGCAATTATTCGGAAGAATTGGGATTTTATTTTAAGTAACTCCAATTTAATTAAGAAATTTGGATATTCCCCTACATTTGTTTTTAAAAGAAACAATAACTTGAAAGAGTTATTACAAAGGGACCTCCCAAGTAAATTTTACAATAAAAGATTAGGTATGTATCCATGTGGCTTTTGCAATAGATGTTACAAAACTAAGTCTGGCCAGACATTCACAGTAAAAGGAAAAAAGTTTGACATCAGGAAACCCCTCAACTGTGAAAGTAAGTCTGTAGTGTATGTCGCCATCTGCGATTGTTGTCCGTCTTTCTATATTGGAAAGACGGACCGCAGATTACGCGACCGCATGTACGAACATATCTACGCCATTAATAATAGAAATGAAACTAACGCTCTTGCCAGACATATTATTGACCATCAAGGCCACAGTTTTTCATACATGGCAATTGACCAAATGAAACAGCCTGTTAGAGGTGGTCCTACCAAGTTACTTTTGGAAATCCTAGAATTGGAATGGCAATTTAGGACAGATGCATTCCACTATCCTGGACTAAATGAAAGTTGCAACATTTTACCAGTCTTGAAATTAAGGAGTTATTTACGTTAAGCATTTCTAATGAATGCTTTTGTATTTTTTATAACTTTTTACAATTTCTTAATGTTGCACCTATTTTAGTACACTTCAGTACATTCTAACATAACATCAGTAATAGCTAGTCAATGTAATGATTATGCTAAACATTGCTAGTTGAATTAGTCTTTATATTATACTGTATTTTCCTTCTTCTTTTTTACATAAGGATTAGTGGTTTAGAAAGCAATATTTCTCCAGTATTTTTAACAAGAAAAGCGTATTTTTAAGTGGAAACTGTATTTTTAACATGGAAAGCGTATTATGCTTGTCGTTAGTTTATTTTATATTATTTTAGTCTATTTCATTGTATTTAATATTAAAATTACATGAATGTGTATTACATTTTAATTGATACACTACCTTTTTAAATACTTGTGACAATGTAACTTAAGCGTTGCAAGACTGAAACAGCTGATATTTTTACTGACATCACTTCCTTTAATGTGATATATAAGAAATGTATTTTCATTACTTCATTGTTCTCTGATGAAGCTGAGTTTTTAACAAGGCGAAAACGTTGACTAATAAATCTTGCGTTAAGAATTTCATTTGGCCTTTGAGCAGTTTTCATTTATTTGCTGCTGTCTGTTTAAGCTGGAGCAAGGTTTCCGTGGCATTTTCGTGTTTTATGCATGTCAAGAACACATAATTGAAGGTTACAGTTGACGAACCAATCATAATTTCTTGTTGATGGAGCTTTATCTGCTCCATGTACTACTAGTTATAGGGAAAAAATTGCTAGGTGTTTTCCTGGCTTCCAAACCTGCAAAACACTTACTGAGCACTGTCAGAGAGAGAGAGAGAGAGAGAGAGAGAGAGTGTAATATAGTCATTTACACTTACATTCATGTTTCATACCTCTCAACTGTTTAGATCTTCTCAGGACATCTAGATTCATATTTTTGGTCTGTTCCTCATAAAATCTATGGTATTCAGACAAACCACTGAGGATTAAAATCTCTAAATAATGACATCCATTTGAGTTTCAGAGTTTGTATCCTTCAGCAAATGGATGCTAATACATCTTGTTATTGTGACAACTGAATTTGAAAAGTTGGGGGCACTTTACCAGTATGGACAGCAGACTGAAGCAAATCTTTTATTTCTGCCACTGTCATTTGCCAGTCAGTACAGGAAGATTTTATTGCCTGGTACTAGACCCTTAACAACATAAGCAGGGGATGCTTAACATTTAAGGCTGGGTCCCACACCACTATAGCACTTAACTGATTTGTCATTTTCCAAATATCTGAGCATAATCAGCATACTCCATGCACTACTTTTTTATTAATACATTTATTTATGGATTAAAAATATTATCAGAAATCATAACTTAAGGTTAAATAGCCTGGCTAGCTATATTAGAACATCTAAAATTTGTCTACTTCATAAAACATGACACACAGATTTAAAATTTCTTTCTCTCAACATTAATGGAGCTAACATTTCAATAAGGAAAGTTCAATGCTTATTCTTATGTATCAATAATCCTGATGTTTTATCGCAAGAAACTCATCTTTTGGAAAAAAAAAATCTGTTATCTAACAAAATTATGAGGTAATGGCTGTTTCTACTTTTAAAGAGAAAAAAAGTGAACCATAATTTTATGTAAGATGTTACTATGTTATGTGTGTGTTTATCTGTATATGTGTGTGTGTGTATATATATATATATCTATATCTATATCTATATATATATATATATATATATATATATATATATATATATATATATATATATATATATATATAAGGAGGGAAGGTTAAAGGTCTGCACTTGAAAATATAGATACAAAGCCAGTCAGTAACATACTTCAGACACACTTTTTTAAGAGTATCAATGGCGTGAAATTATGCCCCTTAAGGGAGGGCTTCAGAGGTATATTAGCCTTGAGTCCTGGAAATTTGCCAGCTTGAAGCTCTGCAGTCCATTGCATCTCGGCACATTCTGTTTTATCAGTGATATTGCCACCTCGTAAATTTTCCTTTAGAACTTCCAAGGCCATAAACTGAAAAGCATGACATGGACATTGCATATGTTTGTACAAAGGACTCAATATCAAACAATCTAATATTACTCATATGCTTTGAGATACATTCTTTAAATTGCCTGTCAGTTTGTTCTATATAAAAAGCTGCACAAGCTTTGCACATGGCAATATATATAATGTGTTTAGTTTTACAGTCTGCATAAGCACGACAATAATATTTCCTAAAATAAATCACTTGGCACAAATTCACTTTGGGAGTAAGGTATGTACATGATGAACAACCCCTGCAAGGCAGTGTACCACCTATTACAGGTTGGACATTGTCTCTAGACTGATAGCCATAACACAAGCCTGATTTTAAATTTAAATTCTTCTTAAGATAGAAAGAGGAACCTCCCCTATGATGTCCCTGATGGTGGGATCAATCATTAAGATCTTCCAGTTCTTTTTAATGTCACAAATGTATTCAACATCACTGGCATATGTTAGGACCACCCTATGCTTATGAGTGGTCTGTGTACGATTATTAATGGAGGGGCTGAATAGAAATCTCAACAAGTGCGAACAAGAGACAATGTCCAACCTAAAAGAGTTGGTACACTTCCTAAAGGAAGACTTACAAGCTAGCATTATCACTGATAAAATGGAATGCTTTGAGATACAATGGATAGTGGAGGTTCAGGCTGACAAATTTCCTGGACTCTATGCTAATATACATCTGAAGCCCGCCCTTAAGGGGCGTAGACTTTTTTAGATTAATTTTATTTGTAGTTTTTAATTTCATGCCATTGGTGCTCTTTTGGAGGTGCGTCTGAAGTATGTCACTGATTGGCTCTTGCCTTGTTTAAATAGAGCCTGGAAATTAGTAATGGCAGATATGATGAAGGGTTAGATAGGACTCAAAAGCACTCATCTCTGCATTTTACATTATTGGACTTCAACTACTTTTGTGGTTCACTTTGTTGGATTTTAATTAGATTTTATTTGTGTATGTGTACACACATATACACACATATATATGTATGTATGTGTGTATCTAACTATCCATCTATATATATATATATATATATATATATATATATATATATATATATATATATATATATATTTATATATATATATATATATATCTGTGTGTGTGTGTTTATGTACAACTATATATATATCTATATGTATCTATATATATATATATATATATATATATATCTATATCTATATATATATATATATATATATATATATATATATATATATATATATATATATATATATATCTATATATATATATATATATATATATATATATATATATATATATATATATATATACATATATACGTATATATATATATATATATATATATATATATATATATACACACACACACACATATATATATATATATATATATATACATATATATATATATATATATATATATATATATATATATATATATGTATATATATATATATATATATATATATATATATATATCTTGTAAATTTGAATTTGGATACTCCTCCTGGGCCCATCTCATTTGCTCACTCAAAAAAAAAATTACACTTTATTCATCTGCTTTTACTGTATTTGTGTTTCTTCCTAATTTATTACTTTATTTTGCTTTTGCGTCATCTTAAAAGTACTCAATTGTATTTATTACTGCATGGTGTAACTATCATGCTAAGCCTTTTAGTTTAAGCACTTGGGCTTCAGACCAGTTGTTTTACATTAAGACGGTTTGTGGTCTGCACTGTTGTGGCAGGACAGGTAGCTTACATCCTTCTAACTTGGGAACTGCTGATTGAAAGTTCATTGTCTGTTATTCTAAAAGTGTATTAGTTTTGGCTTAAGCACTTGGGCTTTAGGCCAGTTATTTTACATTAAGAAGGTTTGTGGTATGCACTCTTGTGGGATGAGAGGCTGGACTCTACCCTTTAGAGCTGAAAAATTCTGGTTAACAGCTTATAGTGCCTGCATATTTGAAGTGTTTCTTACTGAAATTGGTGCTCCTTGTTTGGTGTAGCATAGACTAGATCCAGGCCTGCTGAATCTAGCTTTGTTTGTATAACTTTAGCACTAATCCAGGCCTTCTTAAAAGTATTCAGTTGTATTTATTACTGCTTAGTAGTAACCTGATTAAAGTGTAGCTATCATTCTAAGCCTTTTGGTTTAAGCACTTAGGCTTCAAACCAGCTGTTTTACATTAAGAAGGTTTATGGTCTGTACTCTTGTGCCAGGACAGGTAGCTTACATCCTTCTAAGTTGGGAAGTGCTGATTGAAGGCTCAGTGTCTGTTATTCTAAAAGTGTATTAGTTGTGGTTTAAATACTTGGGCTTCAGGCCAGTCATTTTACATCAAGAAGGTTTGTGGTCTGTACTCTTGTGGGAGGAGGGGCTGGACTCTGCCTTTCTGAGCTGGGAATTTCTGGTTAGAGGCTTATAGTGCCTGCATATTTGAACTGTTTCTTACTGAAATTGGTGTACCTTGTTTGCTGTCGCATAAACTAGATTCAGGCCTGATGAATCTAGCTTTGTTTGTATAACTTGAGAACTAATCCAGGCCTTCTTTTTTGGAGAAGGTTCTCCTGCACTCCAGTGGCAGGAGTGTGCAGTTAGAACATTGTCTGATTGAAGACTACAAGAGATTTTTTTACTGGTTAATTGGGTAATTTGTTTAAAAGCTTTTTCTGATTGCTTGTAGTCATCTAAAGCTGTTTTAAGTGTATTTTTTACTGTTTTTGCCTTATCATTTCAAAAAAAAATTTTTTCCTTGTTTCCCACCTTTCCAAACTAGTATAGTCCAGTTTTCAGGCTAGTGCTGAATTCAGGGCTGTGTTACAAGTTTCTGAGTTGCCCTTACCTTACTTGGATAGAAGGAGGTTTCTCTGTTCACCTGTGAGAGAGGGAGCTTTGAGCAGCCATCTGTCCCTGGAGGAGTGGTTTCAGCCCAGAAGTTAGTAGTTTATAGGCCATTTTGGGCTAATTTCTATCTCTTTCATTTCCCTGCTGTAAAAACTGCATTTGCACAGTTTTGCACGTCCGGGCAGTGCCAGTTAGCTGGGGCTAAATTATTCCAGTCTCCACTTCATAAGTCTCCTCTTCAGTTTTTGCCTTGAAAGTAGTCTAACTCTCAACCTAAGCACTTAAAAAGCATCCTACAGTCCAGCACTTGCTCAGGCCTGCAAGCACTAATATACCCCAACACTTGATTGCCTAGCAGGGAAAGGTTCATTATTCACCCCTCACCAACCAAGTGACTAATCAGCTCACCCTACTATTCAGGCATGACCAAACGACAATTTCTGGTATGCTCCCCAGTCCAGCTGGTGAACCTGGGTATCCAGAGGCAATGTTACAACTGCCTCATATACGCAGTCAACACTCTCTTCCTACCACAAAACATTAACATATGCGAGAGATGCAATTATATAGCTTAATTGGAGGCTAAGCTCTCTCCACCCAAGACTGGAACAGGCAGTCATGAGGAGAAGGTTAACACTTGCACCACACCTCCAGCCTCACATAAACATACTAAACCAGCACTGGCAAAAAATACACATAAATACATAAAATCATACTCGGAGGCTCTAAATAAAAACCTGCAAAAGCATCAGAGACCTTCAAAGCAGACACCCAAAAGACCTGCACCTCCCGTCACAAACCAGACAACGTATAAAACACAAAATCAGTGTGCTGCACAATCACAGCCCTTAAGGTGAAATAACATACCTAACACAATAGTAATAGGTGACTCTATAGTCATGCACACTGACGTCCCCCTCACTAGGCTGGACAAGGAGAATGTTACTGTTAGCTGCCTGTTGGGAGCCAGAATCCGCTGCATAACACAAGCACTCAGGTCACTCCAGAACAATTACAAATATGACTCTGTCATTGTTCATGTTGGTGTGAATGACCTGAGACGTACCTCCCTGGATTACATGAAAAGAGACATGGAAGAGGTCTCTAATCATGTAGCCCAGGTGGGTATGACCCTGACCCTGAGTAGCATCCTGCTCTCACATAGAATGATACTGCAGTATAAAGAAAAAAAAAAGATCAGTTTCAACAATTGGCTAGGCTTCTGGTGTCAATCAAAGGGGATCCAGTGTCTGTCAGCCAGGAGCGTCATGCTTGACAAGCCTTGTTGCTTTGCAAGAGATGGCTTGCACCTGTCACTCCTAGGCTTTCGAATACTGGCCAAGGCTCTTGCTGCCTCTATAGTGCCTCATTTAGACAAGGCTCAAAAGTCAAACCCACCTCCATAAACAGCACAAATAAAAAATGAGGGTTTTGCTATTCAACGCCAGGAGTTTAAATCTAAAAATGCATGCGCTCGAAGCACTCCTCAGTATGGAGAATGTCGACATCTGTGCAGTAACTCTAACCTGGTTCAAGGTTCCACAGAGCACCCTAGCACTACCAGGCTACAACTCATACCACACATTTCGGCCACAGAACATGGACCGAAACATAAAAGGAGGGGGTGTATCCATATTCATCAAGGATACCTACACCTCCAGGTTAGTGGTGCAGCATGATACCTCTGAGATCATCCATGTGCAACTAACATCGGGCAAATCTGCATTGCAAATTGAGGCCTGCTACAGATCACCCTCCATGACCCAGGACCACCACTCCGCCTTTCTGGAGACACTGGAAAACATGAAGGTCCTACCAAACACCCTGGTATTATTCGATTTCAATTACCCTACCGTTAACTGGGAAAACTACTCAAGTGCAAACTCCCAGGTCCAGTGCTTCCTGGAATTTATCAACTCAAATGCCTTGGATCAGCTGGTAAACTCCCCTACCAGAGGTGAAAACATATTGGACCTGGTCATCACCAACATGGGCGACAGGTGTTCGGCACCAGAAGTCAACCCGTCACTGGTTAGATCAGACCATAAACTAACCACTCTGAATGTCCACACCACACCACCACCCACAACCAAGGAAACCACAGTAAAAAACTTTTCTATAGCAAACTTCACCTTACTTAAGACAGAGGTGGTAAGTTTCACATCCCCCACGCTAAAGGATAACAGTGTCCAGGATGCAGGAACCTTTACAAATGCACTCTATGAGCACCTACAAGGATGCATGGATCGTGCCATCCCTAGCAAAACCAAGGCTCACTCCCCTAAGAGAAGGAAACCAGTCTAGTGCACCCCTGCCATAAACAGGCTATACAATAGAAGGAGGAAACTAGTTCAGAAAAAAAGCAACTCCCAAGAAGGAAATACATTCCTGATCAGTATCAGTAAGAAACTAAGGTCTGTCATAAAATCATCCAAGGCTAACATCGAAATAAAAAATAGCCAAGGATTCGAAAGATAACCACAAAGCCTTCTTTAGCTATGTCAAGAATTTAAGTGGCAACTTGCAGATGTGCTCTGAGCTAGTGCAAAATAGCACAAAATATACTGAATCTACTGATATTGCCAACATTCTGGCAGATAGATTCAGTGCAAACTTCACCCCCCTCTCACCCCCAACAGGGCCCACAACAATACCAGAAAAGTGTAGTGTCCCGGAAATCACAGACGCACAGGTGAAATGGAAACACCTGGAATCCTTGCCGTCTCAGGTAAGCGGTAACTACTGCCATACATTTGGTAAACACCCTGGGGGTTGTGGTGAGACCAAAGGGCAGAGCTCTGAACTGATAATGGCTGGCTCTCAGCCGGAAGCGAAGGAATCTTCGGGAGCATCTGTCCATTTTGATGTGGTAGTATGCATCCTGAAGATATATGGAGCACATCCAATTGTCCTGACCCAGAAAGGGTAAAATGGACTGAAGCGTGACCATCCGGAACTTCGTTCTTTGTACAGACTTGTTTAGTCTGCTGAGATCCAAAATGGGTCTGCAATCCCCTGTCTTTTTTGGTACCAAAAAGAACCTTGAGTAAATTCTGGATCCTTGTTGGTCTGCTGGGACTACCTGGATGGCCCTTTTTCTTAGCAGTTTTGAGACTTCTTGCACTGCTTGGTCCCTTAGATTGGGTGGAACATCTGGAAGGGACTTGTTTGACCTTAAGGGGGTGCGAACGAAGGGAATTCTGTAGCCTCCGGATATGATGGACTGTACCCATTTGTCTCGTGTTATGTCTTGCCAGGCTCTTGGGTACAGCGATAATCTTCCCCCGACTGCCTCCAAAGGTGAACAGCCGGGCAACCCTTCAGGGATGCTGGAAGGGCTTGTCAGAGGAAGATTCTCTGCTGCCCTGGTTTTGCGGACCCCCTCTGCCATGAGGGCGGCATCTGTTATTGTTCCCTCCTCTGCCCTTGGAGGGAAACTCACCACGTGTGTCTGGCACGGCTCCTTGGGATTTCCGGAACCACATCTTTCCACTCTTCTGACCCTTAGGATATGGTCTGGAAGGAGTGGACAAATGGACTCCTATGGCAGAGAGAGTCTTGCCTTCCTGCTCACACCTGGTAAGGGTATCTT
>NC_056743.1:513706479-513728979 GCF_019279795.1 Protopterus annectens | reverse complement strand
GGCATCTGTTTGAGGCCAGTAATACTCTTTGTGAGGTACTTCTGTGGCCTTTCCAGCTGCTGCAGATATTTTGTAAGGTACATTCCAAAAGGGGCATTGTACTCTATAATGGGTCTAATGAGTGCCGAGTAAAGGGGAACAATTACCTCTTTTTTCCTGGATGAGATGGCTTTTGTGATGAAGTGTGCCACATAGAAGGATTTCCTGGCTACTGAGGCGATGTGATTATCAAAGAAGAGACTACTGTCCACCTGGGTCCCAAGGTCTCATCACATTCAGTGTTAAGTAGACTGCCGTTTATGTGGTAGTTCATGGGTGCAGAGTTTTTACCAAAGGGGATGACAATGCACTTTTTGGCATTGAGTTTGATGCTATGCCTCTGACACCAGGCATCTGTCTCAGTGAGGCCCTTCTGTAGGCTGTCCACATCATTTGGGGATTTGACTATGGCTCTTAGTTTACAGTCATCTGCGAACTTCGTTAGCCTGTACTTCAGAGAAGTAGATACCAAACAGGAGAGGTCCCAGGACTGAACCCTGTAATACTCCACTTGTCACTGATTTGAAGTCAGATTTAGAGTCTGCAATTTTACAGTGTGGGTTCTGTCAGTGAGCCAGTTGGCAACCCATCTTGTGATGTAGGGATTTATACCTAGTTTAGTGAGTTTAGCTATAATTCCAGAATGGGGGATGGTGTTGAAAGCCTTGGCGAGGTCAAGATAGGCTGTGTGAACAACCTTACCCTCCTCTATGGCTTTGGTGACTGCCTCAAAGAAGTCAGTCAGGTTCAGAAGGCATGATCTGCCTTTCACAACTCCGAACTGGGTGGGGTGCAGAATTTGGTGGTTACCAATGTCTTTGTTTATGAGTTCCATGATGATATGTTCCATGGCCTTGCAGATCAGGCTCATCAGGCTAATAGTTCCCAGGATCAGGGATGGCTCCCCCTTTGTGAAGTGGGATAACTGTTGCTGTGCACCATTCAGTGGGCACAAAGTCTGATGTGAGACTATGATTGAACATGGTGCTTAGGTGGGAAGCCAGTTTGTTCTGAAGTTCATGTAAAACACAGCCTGGGATGTTGTCCGGTCCCATGGATGCTGTGTTTTTGGTTTTAGAGAGTGCAGCTTTTACCTGCATAGATGTGATTACAGGGACTCTGCATTCTTCCTGTATAGATATGGGCCCTTTAGGGGGTGAGAGGTGGGTAAAGTTAGCACTGAACCTGTCTACCAGGATGTTGGCAATATCAGTTGGTTCTGTAATTGTCGTGCTGTTGTGCTGTAACTCAGAGCAGATCTGGGTGTTGCCATTGAGATTCTTGACATAGCTATAGAATGCTTTGTGGTTGCCCTTAGAATCAGTGGCGATTTTGTTTTCGTAGCTAGCTTTGGAGGATCTTATAAGGGATTTCAGCTTTTTACTGTAGCTGCCCAGACAACTCCTCCACTCATGGGATTTTACTCTGTTTTGCAACAGTTTCTTCCTTCTGTTGTAGGGTTTGTTTATGGCAGGGGACCATCAGACAGGCTTCCTTTTTTTGGAGGATATATATATATATATTTTTTTTTTTGGTGGATACATATATATATCTATACATATCCATACATATATATCTATAAATATATATATATATATATATATATATATATATATACATATATATATATACATACATACATATATATATCTATATCTATATATATATATATATATATATATATATATATATATATATATATATATATATATATATATATATATATAGGTTCATAGGTTTATAGGTAGCTACTAGGCTATCTGCCCGAGGACATTTATAAGCCTAGCCAGAGTGTGTCAGCTTTCGCCGCCCCATTTATTAATGAACTGAGCCTCTGTCAAGAAGAGCCAATGAAGTGATCCCAGGGGTGTATTGTCTGTTACCCATCCACTCATCAAGGTTTCTCTTGAAGAGTGTTAGTGAGGGGCTCTGCCTAATGTAGTTAGGAATTTTGTTCCAAAGCATGGGGAGTCTCTGTGACAGGAATCTATCCGTCCAGCATGTTCTATTTATTGTTGTGGCAAGGTTTAGCTCACTAGAGCTAGTGACTCGCAGTGACTTGGATTTCGTTATGTGGAGCATGTCCATCAATTCTGAGTTGGACATGGCTTTGTAAGTCAGGCAGAGATCACCTCTGAGTAAACAATATGCCACTGAGTACAGCCAGAGTTTTTCCAGTCGGGCTGCATAGGACATATGTTTGAGGCCAGTAATCCTCTTGGTGAGGTACTTTTGTGGTCTTTCCAGCTGCTGGAAGTGTCTTGTGAGGTACATCCCAAATAGGGCATTGTACTCTATGATGGGTCTGATGAGTGACAAGTAGAGGGGCACTATAACCTCTTTATTTCTAGATGTGAACCATTTGGTAATTAAATGGGCTACATAGAAGGATTTCCTAACTACTTTGGAAATATGATTGTCAAAGGATAGATTACTATCTACCTGGGTCCCCAGATCTCTTATTACCTCTTATGTATTAAAGGGGCTGTCACCTATGTGGTAATTCATGGGTGTTTTGTTTTTCTCAAATGGGATGACTATGCATTTTTTTGGCATTTAGCTTGAGCCCATGACTTTGGCACCAGGTGTCTGTCTCAGTAAGGCCCTTTTGGAGAATGTCCATGTCAGCCGGACAGTCAATTATGGCTCCCAGTTTGTAGTCATCGGCGAACTTGGTTAGCCATAGTCCTCCTGTGTTTGCCTGTACATCTGAGAAGTATATGCCGAACAGGAGTCCCAGGACCAAGCCTTGTGGGACATCACTTGTGACTGGTTAGGAGTCGGACCTGGAGCCCGCTATTCTTACTGTGTGAGTTCTGTCTGTAAGCCAGTTGGCAACCCATCTCGTGATGTAGGAGTTTATGTTCAGGCTGGTGAGTTTTTCTATAATTCCCGAGTGGGGAATGGTGTCAAAAGCCTTGGCGAGGTCAAGGTAGGCTCTGTGAACCACCTTCCCCTCATCTATGGCCTTAGTGACTGTCTTGAAGAAGTCAACCAGGTTTAATAGGCATGATCTAGCCTTAACAAAGCCGAACTGGGTCGGGTCAAGTGTCTGGAGGTTCCCAATGTCTTTGTTAATGAGTTCCATGATGATGCGCTCCATAGCCTTGCAGACCAGGCTAGTCAGGCTTACGGGGCAATAGTTACCAGGCTCAGTTGTGGCCCCTCCTTTGTGGAGCAGAATAACATTGCTGTGCACCATTCTATGGGCATGTAGCCTGTGAAGAGGCTGAGGTTGAACAGTGTGTTTAGGTGGGGGTTAGTTCATTCTGTAGTTTGTGCAAGATGCAGCCTGGGACACCCTCTGGCTCCATTGATGATGTGCTTTTGGCTTTTGAAAAGGCTGTTTTCATAGGTTCATAGGTTCATACTAGGCTATCTGCCCTAGGGCATTTATAAGCCTAGCCAGAGTGTGTTTGGCTTTCGCCACCCATTTTAAATTAATTTTGCTATGCCCTTTTTCGAGGTTAGTATACTGTACCTCTGTCTAACAGTGACACAGAAGTGATACCTGGGGTAAACCTATGATATCCCATCCACTCATCAAGATTCCTCTTGAAGAGAGTCAATGAGGGACTCTGCCTAACCTGGACTGGGATTTTATTCCAGAGTGAAGGGAGCCTCTGGGTTATAAATCCATTCCTCCAGCATGTCCTATTTATTTCAGTGCTGAGGTTCAAGTCTCTCGGGCGCGTAGCTAAGTGTAATATCTCGATGACTGGCTCCTCACTGCTACCAGCAGACATCACCTGCTGCGAGCCAGAGACGCACTATTGGCACTTGCTCCAGGCTAGGTATCACAATAAATTTCGAAAAGTCTGCATTGTCGCCCTGTCAATCTATCACCTTTATAGGCGCAAATTTAAATACCAAGGACATGTTAGTGAGCCTCCCACCAGACAGGGTGTTAGCATGCAAAAGGATTCAAGCCAGGTTCGTCCTTCAAACGCTAGGTCTCATGGCAGCAGTGATCGTACTTGTCCCTCTAGATCGGTTTCACATGAGGATTCTCCAGTGGCTTCTTTTCACCCAGTGGTCCTTCCAGCAACTTCCCATGTCTTACATGATTATGATTACTCAGGCATGCAAGAAGCATCTTGCATGGTGGATGGTCTCCACATCAGTGCTCCACGGCAGACCATTTGTTTTCCCCCCTCCAGTGGCTACAGTGACCATGGATGCCTCCCTGATCGGGTGCGGGGGCATTATCAGGGCAGAACAGTCCAAAGCACCTAGCAACCTCACGAGTATCATCTGCGCATGTCACCTACCATGTCTTGGAGATGAGGGCCATGCTCTTAGCATTGCAGGCTCTTCAGGACTCTCTTCCTACCGGGACCATTGCAGTTCAAATGGACAATATGTCCGTAGTGCTGTACATCAACAAGCAGGGTGGTACCAGGTCCTACCCCCTATGTCGAGAAGCACTCAGACTCTGGCAGTGGGTGATCTCTTCCCAACAGTTTCTGATTGCAATGCACATCCCTGGGAGGTCCAACGTCATAGCAGACAGACTGAGCAGAGCAATTCTCATGCCTCATGAGTGGTCTCTGAACCAGGTAGTTGCGGACCAAATCTTCCACAGATGGGGCCTACCTTGCTGCGACCTTTTTGCAACTCCCTTCAACTGCAAGTGCAGCAATTTCTTCTCTATCCTTCCACTTCCCGGGCATTCCCCCAGAGATGCTCTAGTCCACGATTGTCCCCAAGGACTTCTTTATGCATTCCCTCCTTTCCCCCTCATACCGAAGCTAATTCAGAAGGCTACCATTTTGGTTTGCAAAATGATCCTCATTGCTCCTTACTGGCCTCGACAAATATGGTTTCCGTTCCTGCATCGCTATCTTCTTGAGCAGCCTTGGACTCTGGACCTAGTTCCAGCCCTCCTGAATCATCAGTCGGGAGAGCTGCACTAATCCCTGCATTCTCTGCAGCTCACAGCATGGTTGCTCCACTTCCAACCTTAGCCAGGCTCCCAGATATCTCCCCTTCTGTGCGTGAAATCCTTTTGTCATCACACAAGTCTACGACCAGAAAAACTTACGCTAGTAAGTGGAAACGTTTTTCTTCCTGGGCAGAGGCAAAAATTATAGACCCCTTTTCAATCCCCGTACACTCTATTTTGGAATTTCTCGTGGAGCTCTTCCATGCTGGGTCTGCTTCCACTACAATTAGAGTTCAGTTAGCTGCAATTTCAAATTTTCACACTGGCGTGTTGGAAAACAATATCATGTCCCATAAGCTGTATAAAGCCTTTCTCAAAGGAACCACTCTGCTCAGGCCCCCAGTGAGAGATCCTCCACCACCGTGGGATCTAAATTTGATTTTAGCTTCGCTAATTTTGCCCCCTTTCGAACCTGCAGCTTCTTGTTCACTGAAGTTCTTATCCTGGAAAACCCTTTTTCCTGGTAGCTATTACTTCAGCCAGAAGAGTTTTGGAACTGCAGGCTCTTTCTATCTGTCCCCCATACCTCGTGTTCCACAATGACAGGGTTACTCTTAGGACTAATCCTTCCTTCCTAAGGTCTCTTCAGAGAGTAACTTGAATAGTCCATAGACCTTCCTTTGTTTTTCCGTAACCACTCCAACAGGGCGGAGTATATGTTGTATCAGTTAGATGTTCACAGGCAACCACGCTTTTATTTACATAGAACCAAAGACATTAGAAAATCAGATCAACTGTTCCTGTCTTATGCAGTAGGTAAACAAGGTCTTCCGGTCTCCAAGGTAGCCTTATCCAGGTGGTTGTCTTCTATCATCACATTCATATACCAACTCAGGAATAAAGAATTATCATCAGTCAAACCAAAAGGTCACTCCACCAGAGCTTTAGCCACTTCGGTGGCTTTTCAGGCTAGGTTGCCCATGGAATCTATTTGTGCTGCGGCTACATGGGCCAACCCACATACTTTCATTTCGCATTACAAGTTGGATTTGGTTTCCAGGAGCAGAGCTGATTTTGGTTCCACTGTTCTGAAGAGTCTTTTCCGATGAGCCACCCAGGATTTTAGGTGCTAGGGACGCTGTCCCAACCAGCAAGAATGAAGGTGAGATAGACACCTTAACATAAAGAAGTTATGTACCTACCATAAAGTTCCATGTTAGTTGTCTTCTTCTCTCCTTCTTTCTTGTGTCCCACCCTCCATCCCCCTATCTTAGTGGACCGAGAAGAGTTCCTTTTGATTTTGCACTGGCTGAGTCTTCTCTGGCTATTTCCTTCTGCTTAGTAGTCTCCCCAGTAGGATTTATGTATTCTAGGATAGGATTAATTTATTATTATGTCTGCAGTTAGACTTACCAAACGAGATCTGGGTATCTAGCGCCAGGCATCATGGGATATAGGTGGGGCCTCAAGCCAGTAAGCAGCTCTCGAGCTTTTGAAGATGGCCGAGTCGGAGCCGAGGATCGGCTCTGAACCCAACCAACAAGAAAGAAGGCGAGAAGAAGACAACTAACATGGAACGTTATGGTAGGTACATAACTTCTTTTTCCAGCAAAAGGTGCCAAACTACCAGACCTTCTTTTAGACTTCCACTTATACATAAGGAAGCTCAACTTAAAAATATTTTTCAGTGACAATGAAAATAATACACAGGTCTCAGTTACTCCACAACCACTTAAGAAAAAAAGTTTATTCATCCCCCTTACATGAAGCACTACAAGCCTTTCACATAGTGTGCGAAAGAGAATCCAGAAAGACTCTTAACTGCCCCAGTACCTGGTTCAACCTTTCTCAATCAGAAAAACTGGCTCTAAATAGCCTGGAAAAAGACAGAACACTATGACTTATGTGTGCAGATAAGGGTAATGGAATAGTGTTGATAGACCAAACACAATACGTCCTAACTTTAGAATCAGACCTACATGACATCAATTATTACCCGAGAGGTGAACTTAAAAGATGCCACCAGATATTTCACACATATTGACAAAACCCTTAAACACCTTCTGAAAGCAAACCTGATTGATGACTATGAATTTGACTACATGTATGTACAGAATCCAAACCTTGGAAAATTTTGGGGGGATACTAAAAATCCACAGAAATGTGGATAAACCTCTTTTCAGACATATTGTTTCAAATAAAAAAACAAAAATGGAAAAAAGCTCTGAATTCATATACTTCCTTCTAAACCCAATGGTACAGAAAACACCTTACTACCTGAAAGATTCATGGAGCTTTTTAAACCTTTTACATGAACAACCCCCTACAGAAGTGGATACTATGCTAGTAACCTTGGATGTTGAGGCTCTCTACACCAATATCCCCCACGAAGAAGGTATTATGTACTTACAGTCTTACCTGACATGAACCTCTGAATTCTCACAGGATAGGATCAGAAGCATTTGTACACTCATCCAGTTAGTTTTACAAGGAAATTTCTTTTACTTTAATGGAATGGTGTATCAACAAACTAAGGGAGTTGCCATGGGAGAAAAACTGGCACCGACTTTCGCTAACCTGGTTTTAGCCACATGGGAAGTCACAACTCTTCCACTACTACCAGGTTTTAACAAAACTTGAATGTACAAATGTTGCATTGACAACCTCTTTTTTGTGTGGCAAGGTACATAGCAAGAACATCGGCCTTTTGTTTCTACACAAACAGATAGCATTCCCTTCTTAACCTTCACATTGGCTGACTTTGGTTCTGAAATACATTTCCTTAACACTCAAATTACACTGCATAAATCATCTTTATCTTGGTCTTCAAATATGTACAGAAAAAAGACATTCAGGAATAATTACCTAGATTACACCAGCATGCATCCTTTTTTCCAGAAGAAAAATATAGCCAGGGGACAATTTATCAGACTTTCAAGGATCATAAGCAAAGACGAACAGTTCATATCTGAATGCCGCTTCTTGGGAGACTTACTAAAAGAAAGAAAGTGGACATTTACTTGAGTCCACTTATAGAGAAGTGTTCCAACTCAGACATGTTAAATTTCACCCTATTCTGTCACATGGCTTCAAGCCTAATACTTCTGGGGAAATGCAGGTACAAAGCCATGCACTAAGTACAACACAGCCAGGATTGTATACATGTGATACACATTTTTTGGATGATTAAAACAACAACAACTTTACTAACCAAACTTTAGACACTCAACCAGTTCAGGAAGAAAAGGACATGCATACAAGTTTCCCCATAACTATTTCCTTATACTTACAATTAATAAGGAGCGTTATTTCCAACAACTGGGATATCATTACAAAAACTAGAGGACTTTCACAGACTTTAGTATCAGAACCTCTTTTTTTGCACAAATGCACTAAATCTTTAAGGTGCTGTTTTGAAAACTCAGGTACACCGTTCTCGTTAAACCCTGAAGATTCTCCAGATTTGCCTAAGGGTATGTTCTCCTGTGGCACCTGTGTGGCTTGCAAATACATTTTCTCAGGTACCTTTGATCACTGCAATTATGTAATTAACTTTTCAAAATACTACGACTGTAATAGTCCCTGGGTTGATTATGCTGCATTTTGCATAACCTGTAACTGCAAGAATTTCTACATAGGAAAAACTACAAGGAAATTGTCAAGCAGAATTAAGGAACATGTTGCGGCAATTTGAAATCATGACTATAAAAATGCTTTAGCTAAACATAGCTGTGATTGTTTAAGTTTTAACTCTTTCTACTTTTTTATACTAGAACAAATTAATTTGTCATTTGGAGACATGGACACTCTGTTAGAACTACAATGGCAACTTTTACTTGATGCCGAAGCACATCCTGGACTCAATGAAAATATTAACATTAAATGTGCCATAAAATGGATGTTTTAATCTTTTCATACTAATACAATATATCTAAGTATGTTTATTTTATATTTCAGTTTTACTTGCTAGTGAAAGAACATTACATGATGTTTGCATAACATGAGTTTCCCTACTACAACTTAGTTTTTTAACATCCAGCCAGATTGATAGTTCATTTTTAATATGTTACCATTTTTTATACGTCACTCTTTTCCTAACAATTTTTTCCCCATTATACTCTCCTATAACACACATTTAAACATCATACTATTTTTTCTCCCCTGACTGCTGTCAGCTAATTATCACGACTTTCCACACATACTATTAGACCTATTCCACTGGGTTCAGAAACAAGCATATTACATTTTTATTGGGTTTATATTTTTTCCTTTAACCTGATTAGACATCATACACAGATACTGTTTCATTTAAGATGGCACACTCCATGCATTTATTAAGATTCTCATACCTTACTTTATACCAGTATCCTTTCGAGTTTGTTTTTTCTAGACTATTGTTTCTTCCCTGACATTTTTTTTTATTTGCTTCACATGTGACTAGTAACACGCTATTTATCACATACATACATTCTCCTTCTACTAGCTCACTTGATTGCTAATCCATTGTATAGTTTTGGACATGCAGATAAGTATGTCAATACAGGTTTTATTCTCCTCTCTTACTAGAGATGTCCACCACAGCAGTAAAACTTAATAGTAAAATCAAAACTTTAATAAAAAGAATATAACATAAAATAAGCAGCGTGTTTTTATGGAACAATAAAAGACGTTTTACTCATCTGACTTTTCCATGTGGTGACTCCAGTTTGGATCTACTATCTACATAAAATAAGCAGTCCTCAGTCTTCTGATAAGCGCTTTCAGCAAATAAGCCTTCCTCAGATCACAGCCATTCCTCATTTAGTTCTCTGACACGCCCTTGTTGCAAACCAAAAGGAGACCAGCTAGCAGAGAGGTATAATTTCCTTCATTGTAATTAAAGGGGCAGTGCTTCTCTTTACTATAGGATTGTATATGAGAAAACTAAGAGCAAACAGATCACCAGGCTTGAATACTATTGTGCCATTAAAACCTGCACTTAAGAATAGAAGGAATATGATTAGCAAGTTTACTTGAATGTTACTTCATTCATATAATGTATTCACATCCATAGCTATTAGTTTTCTCATATACAATCCTATAGTAAAGAGAAGCACTACCCCTTTTAATGTATTCACATCCATAGCTATTAGTTTTCTCATATACAATCCTATAGTAATGGCTGTGATGCTGTGATGCCTTATAAATACGAAAGCTGAACAGTCCTTTTTATATGATCTGAGGAAGGCTTATTTGCCGAAAGCGCTTATTGGAAGACTGAGGACTGCTTATTTTATGTTATATTCTTTTTATTAAAGTTTTGATTTTACTATTAAGTTTTACTGCCGTGGTGGACATCAGGAGTTTTTAGTACTGTTTGCCTTTTCTCTTCCTCATTGGTGTCCTTCACAGTGTAAGAAAGTTTTTTTACCTACCTCTTACTAGAGATGCATTTTTTTTGTCTTAACACTCTCCCATTATGACATACCCAGGTCCTTAGATTTCCTAGCTTCTCATTCTCCTTGTTCATTTTTCATTGTATTAGACATTCCTGTTTTTAGCACTATTTGCTATTTTTGCTCCTTGCCCGGTTAACAGTATGCCTTATACTTCTACTACTTCCACATAATTATCTTTGTGGACTGAGCCCTTTTGCGACCTACACCCTGTTGTTGCTTTGGCCTTTATTTTTTCCACCCTTCCCATTTACTGTTATTTTAGTGTATTTGTGATCTGCTTCGGGTACATTACTTATGGATATATATTTCAGCTCTTACACTTTTCTCCTCGATCACAAATTGCACCCTACATGCACTGGAATATTTTCCCACATTGACCTTCTTAATCCTAGGCTATTTCTATTGCTCGCTTTTACTTTTATGGCTGCATATTTAGTATATTTTCACCTGTGAATTTTGGCACCAACATTTTTTCCTAGTCATTGTTTTTTTATCTCACAGTTCTTGTTGTTTATGTCTCAGCTTTCTGAGCATTATCCTGTTATGTACCTGTTCAAAGTTCATTTCTCTTTAGCAGTTATCATTTTGAAGCTTGTCTTCTGCAGATACTTTTCTGTTCTTCCCATTGGTTCTGTACCCTTGTATCTTAATCCCCATTGGCCTGTGCTCTGTCCTTTCCCTATTCTATTGGATACCCATGACACTTCATTACTACAAGCTTGAGAATAACAACGATATGCACAGATTGCTGACTCTTGTATATTATTGGCCCATTGCCTGCCCCTTCCCTATCTTATAGGATGTCTTACACAATTTAAACTTTAAGATTATGATACACATTTGAATAGCATTTAACATTCAAACCTCATCATACCAATCTTTAATATAGTTCTGTACTCTTTTTTTTGTCTTATGCCAACCATTACATAACCATAGTTGCACTGCTCATATAAAGGGCAGCCGCGGTGGTGCAGCTGTTAGCATTGCTGCCTCACAGCAAGAGGTTCTTCGGTTCAATCTTCGGCTGGGGTGCCTTCTGTGCGGACTCTGCATGTCTCCGCTGTGGTTGCGTGGGTTCCCTCTGAGTGCTCCAGTTTCCTCCCACATCCCAAAGACATGCTGTAGGTGGATTGGACACTCTAAATTGGCCCTAGGTGTGAGTGCGTGCAAGTGTGTGCCATCTGTGGAAGGTTAGGCACCGGGCTAGCATCTCGACACCGTAAAACACCACTGCCAGTCATGAGTGGGCAGGTGATCCGCTGTGGCAACCCCTAACCAGGAAAAGCCAAAAGAAGAAGGAACACTGCTCATATAAAGTAGTCTCCCACCAGTACTCACTATTGCATGGACTATTGCAACTTGTATGTTTAGCGTGATGTACAGAGGCTACCTGTATCCATTTTAATCTAGACACATAACACGACTGCTTTCGGTCTACATATTGATGTCTTACTTCTACTTTACAGCCCAGTACTACTAATCCTGCCTTGTCCACATACTTAGAGCCTATTTCTTTTCTGCTATATGTGAAATATGCCTTCTTTGGCAAAAAATTTCTCACATATGCTCTACGCAACTAGTTCTGCATACCATTTACACTCTTGCATCGACATATGACTTGGTCAAATAAGTCTTTATTACATTTCTAATACATGTTTTGCTCACTATTGTTTGGCTTACATTTTTGGTTAAATTATGCCTCAGCAATACAGATCGTTTTTTCTCTTATGTCAGCAATATAAGTACAGCTTTATCAATGTTTTATGCCACTGATGTCATTTGCTTAGCATTGCATGGTGTCCCACTGCTGCCTCTTTTTACGTTTTAACTGTTGGTACTATATTATTTTTGTTTTCTGCTTGCTTATAGTTTGTTTTTTGGGCCGTGATATTCTTTAACTATTATACTTTCTAGGCAGTATGATTTCTCCCATTGGCTCTTTGCCCTTGAATCCTTAACTCTGTTGGCCAATAATCTGTCCCTTCACTATCCTATTGGTTAACTACAAAACTCTCTAATTTCACACAATAGATATACACTGAAATGAAAATATTGCCATCGGTCTTTGCCTTGTCCCTTCCCTATTCCTCTTGGTTACTTGCAACATCTTTATCTTTTTAATACAGATACACACATAAATTATTATATAGCTAACTGAATTACTCTTCTTTCAAATATTGCTCTGTTTTTATATCGTCAGCCAACATCACCACAGTTGCAGAGATCTCATAGCATAGACTCTCCACCATTACTATGTACAATGGGGCCCTCTGCAATTTTACTTTATTCCCTTTACACTCGGTACTCAGAGGCTACATATACCTTTTAGTTAAGACATAGAACTCGTGAGCTTTAGCTCAACACTTGCATAGCATCCTACCAAAACACACACATTGATGTGTGCTTTCTGCCTACGCGGACTAGATCTACAGGTTATACTTTATTCACATTCTCACAACATGTCTCTCTTCTGCACTATGTAATAGTGCTTAGTTTAGGTATATATACATTCAGGGTAACATATAATGTGCAGGAATAACACACAATGTTAAGTTGTCAATCTCGCCTTCATTCTTGCTGGATGGGTTCAGAGCCGAACCTTGGCTCCGACTCGGCCAATACTAAAGCTCGAGAGCTAATTTCACCGGCTCGAGGCTCCCCTATATCCCACAATGCTAGGTGGTAACTACTCAGATCTCATTTGCCGCTTAGCTGACGAGGTGCTTCTTCTACCGGCTCTGGCAGGTTAGTAAGTTTTCTAATTAGAAACTTCTATTTCAACCCCTAATTTTTTTCCTTTTACCATAGTTTTATTTGTAGTATTTCAGTAGTTTAAATTGGGTTCCCCTCTAGTGTCTAAAACCCCTTTTATTCCCTTCTTAACTTTTAGGCCTTTGGCCTCTCCCTCTCCTTCCCCTAGTCCTTCAGTGTGACTGAATTTTTATATTTTGCTTAAGGGTGTGTTTGTGTGTTGTGCTTGTGTTTTTTCACACTAAGTTACGATGTCTAAAGACTCCAAGGTCTCAGGTTTCAAGAAGTGTGATTCGTGCTGTCAGAAAATGTCTCTGACAGACGGTCACACTTCTTGTGTATATTGCCTGGGACCTTTGCACCTGCAGGACTCATGTGCTGTATGTCATGCATTCAGCCCTAGAGTCCTGCAGGAATGCAAAAATAAATTGATGTTGCGTGGCTTGTTAAAGCCTGAAGGCCCCTCAACTCAGTCTGTGTCGGGGGAAGCCTTCTAAGACTTCCAGACCGTCTGCTCCAGTTTCTGAGCCATCCCCTGGAAGCATTAGGTTGGCTTCGACATCGGCTCTGGCTGGAGCCGATGTTTCCAAGTCTCATACTGTCGCCTCGGCTCCAGCTGGAGCTGAGGTTGACAAGACTCAGTCGGCTCCAATAGGCTTATCGGAGCCACCTGCTAAGAAGAGGTCTAGGTCCCCTTCCATCGGCTCCATACATTCGGCGCTGGGATCTCCTCTTTTGTCAGAACGGAGCCATAGGTCTCACTCCTCTCGGTCCTCCAGGCTATCCGACCATGATTTACAAAGGGTTGTGAGTAGACTTCTCAAGTCCGAGGCACTGGCCCAAATGCTGCATAGCCCTACTCAACAGTCAGCGGCTATTTCCATCCCTGATTTTATTCCTCCTCCGACACCATTGAGTTCGGAGCCATGGCTGTTGGTGCTTTGGAGCCGATACCTTCCCTTTCGGCTCCGTCGTCTGCTCCGATTTCCTCATTGGAGGGATCTCGGCACCGGGCTTCCCTTCTTGGCTCCGAGGGGGCGAGTGGCATTGGACCCTTGTCCGACCCCGTTCTCCCTCTCAGAGCTTCAGCGCTGGTGAGTTCGGCTCCGACATCGGCCTCGGAGCCATCTCTATCGGTGCTGGGGGGGGAGTCCTTGTCTCCTCGGAACGGGGAACTCTGGCCTTGCATGGTAGGGGTGCCTTCAAGGTCATGCGGAGCATGCTAGACCCAGTGTCTACCCCACAGTCGGCTCCGTCAGCTTCTCCCTCTTCAGTGCCTGCAGTGATTTCTACCCATCCCCTTGTATCAGACCGCAGAGAGCCAGCTTCTCAGGTTTCCCCATTGGGAATTTCCTCCTCTTCCGAGGCCTCTCCTGATCCGGTAGGAGAACCCCCTCGGAAGAGACAGTGCAAGAGGAAGCACATTGACTCCCCTGAGTCTATCACCTCTGACACTGACTTGGAGGAATCTGAAGGTTCCCCTCGATCCCCCTCTGAGGATGTCTCCTTTGCTGACATCCTTGAAATCCTGAAACAGAGGGGGAACTGGCCCGCCCTTAACCCTTCAGAGGACGAGTCAGTTTACCTTGAGGCGTTTGGCTCTCGCCCTTCCACCTCCTGGGTGTCCCCTCCCTTTGACCTCCTTATGGAAGTGGTGGCAAGGAAGGCTTGGATGGCCCCTGATTCAGTGGAACCTACCCCAAGGAGGCCGTCAAAATTTATTACTGCCCCTAAGGACAAGGACTTTCTATCAAAAGGTGTCTCTGTTGATGCCATGGTGGTGGCCGCAACCACTAAGAAGGAGTTAGCCGATCCTTCGGTACCTGTCCATCCTCCTAATAAGGAGTCTAGGACCATGGACAGGCACGGTAAGCGGATGTTTTCCTCAGCAACCTTCTCAATGCGGTCGCTGAACTATTTTTGTCACTTCACCCATCTCCAGAGAGATTTGCTCAAAGATATGGTTGAGGCTATACAGGATCCAACAGCTGAGGGGTTCCAAGACAAAATGAACTCCCAGTTGGCAACCCTGAATTCGATTGTTAACTCCTCCATGCGGCTTATCTCATACGCTGCTGATGGGGCGAGTAGGGCCGCAGGCACAGATGTAGCTTTATGGCGTCACGCCTGGATGCGGCTTTGCAATTTTGCGGACCCCTTCAAGGCATCCTTCACCAATTCCCCCTTTGATGGCTCAACATTGTTTGGTCCTCAGGTGAAGGAAACATTGACTAGGTGCGAGGTGGAAGGTAAGACTCTCTCTGCCGTGGGAGTCCGTTTTTCTACCCCTTCTAGACCTTATCCAAAAGGTCAGAGGGGAGGAAAAATGTGGTTCCGCAAGCCTTAGGGAGTCTCATCTGATGCACAAGGTCGATTCCCCTCTAGAGGCAGAGGGGGGAATAACAAAAGACGCTGCCCTAGAGGCAGAGGAGGTCCGCAAAACCAGGGTAGCAGAGAAACTTTCTCTGATAAACCCTTTCAGCATCCCTGAGGAGCTGCCCGGCTGTCCACCTTCGGAGGCAGTCGGGGGAAGATTATCACTGTACCCAAAAGCCTGGCTTTCCTTCACCCAAGACAAATGGGTACAGTCAATCATATCCGAGGGTTACAAAATTCCCTTTATTCACACCCCTTCCCAACCCAAAGGATCCTTTCCAGACATTCCACCCAGTCTAAGGGAACAAGCAGCACTAGAAATATCAAAGCTGCTATCAAAAAGAGCTATCCAATAAGTCCCATCAGACCAGCAAGGATCCGGAATCTACTCCAAATTCTTTTTGGTGCCAAAAAAAACAGGGGACTGGAGATCTATACTGGATCTCAGCAAGTTGAACAATTATATCAAAAAACTAAATTCCGGATGGTCTCTCTACAGTCCATTTTACCCTTCTTCAGGATGCGTACTACCACATCAAAATGCACAGATGCTCCAGGAGGTTTCTCCACTTCAGGCTGGGAGCCAGTCACTACCAGTTCAGAGCCCTGCCCTTTGGTCTCACTACAGCCCCCCGAGTGTTTACCAAATGCATGGCAGTGGTCGCGGCTCACTTGAGACGTCAAGGATTCCAGGTGTTTCCATATTTAGATGACTGGCTCCTTACTGCCACCACCAGACATCAACTGCTTCTAGCCAGAGACTTCACCATCCAAACTTGCCAAGCTCTAGGCATTTCAATAAATTTTGAAAAATCTGCCTTGTCGCCTTGTCAATCTATTACCTTTATAGGCGCCACCTTAGACACACTCAATCTTTTCACCAGAATTGCAGAGCAAAGAGTGTTAGATATCCGCAAACAAGTTTACCTTCTACTACAATGCAACAAGATCAAAGCCAGGGTAGTCTTGAAGGTATTAGGACTCATGGCAGCTACTATCACCCTTCTCCCCTTAGCTCGTTTCCACATGAGGATCCTACAATGGATGCTGTTTACTCAATGGTCCTTCCAACAGCTCCCGATGTCTCACATCATATTAATAACTCAATCATGCAAGAATCACCTGTCTTGGTGGGTCACATCACCTCAAGTTCTCCAAGGCAGACCTTTCGTTCCCCCCCCCCAGTCGCCACAGTGACAATGGACGCCTCCCTGATCGGGTGGGGGGGCATTATCAGGGCAGGACAGTCCAGGGCACGTGGCAACCTTTCGAGTGCCACTTGCACATAAATGTCTTAGAGATGAGAGCAGTGCTTTTAACATTGCAAGCCCTTCAGCACTCTCTTCCCATGGGGACTATTGCAATTCAGATGGACAACATGTCCGTAGTGTGGTACATCAACAAACAGGGCGGAACCAAATCCTACCCCTTATGTCGAGAGGCACTCAGACTTTGGCAGTGGGCGATTTCGTCTCAGCGTTTTCTGATAGCAATGCACATTCCCGGGAAGTCCAACGTGATTGTGGACAAGTTGAGCAGGGCCATTCTGATGCCCCACGAGTGGTCTCTGAAGAAATCAGTGCTGGAAGAAGTCTTCAAAAGATGGGGCCAGCCTTGCTGCGATCTTTTTGCTACTCCCCAAAACAGCAGGTGTCACGACTTCTTCACTCTCTTCCCATTACCAGGCCATCCCACCAGGGATGCTCTAGTTCACGATTGGCCCCGGGGACTTCTGTATGCTTTTCCCCCCTTTCCACTGATATCTCAATTAATTCAGAAAGCTATCGCCTTGAGAGTTACAATGATCCTCATTTCCCCTTACTGGCCTCGACAGATATGGTTTCCGTTCCTCCATCATTACCTATTGGAGCAGCCTTGGCATCTGGACCCGGTGCCAGATCTGTTGACCCACCAGTCAGGCCAGCTGCACCACTCCCTTCTGTCTCTCAACCTCACAGCGTGGTTTCTCCAATTCCTACCCTAGCCAGGCTTCCCTCAATCTCTCATTCGGTCCAGAACATCCTGATAGCCTCTCACAAATCTTCTACCAGGAAGATTTATAATAGTAAATGGAAACGTTTTTCCTTCTGGGCAGCATAAAAGAATATAGACCCCTTCACTGCACCTATCCAGTCTATCCTAGACTTCCTGGCAGAGCTCTTCCATTTAGGCTATTCTTCATCTACCATTAGAGTACAACTAGCTGCCATATCTAATTTTCATGTATGAGTCTCAGACTCCAGTATCATGTCCCATAAGCTCTGCAAAGCCTTTTTAAGAGGTATTTTTCTGCTCAAGCCCCCAATCAAAGATCCCCCACCTCAATGAGACTTGAATTTGGTTCTGGCATCCTTGATCCTGCCCCCATTCGAACCAGCGGCTTCATGCCCTCTTAAGTTGCTCTCATGGAAAACACTTTTTCTAGTAGCCATAACTTCAGCTAGAAGGGTATCTGAATTTCATGCTCTGTGCAGTCGTCCTCCTTATTTAGTTTTCCACAAAGATAGGATGCCCCTCCGGACTAATCCATCCTTCCTGCCTAAAGTTTCCTCTGAGACAAATCTGAACCAAACGATTGATCTCCCAGTATTTTTCCCTGACTATTCCAACAGGTCGGAACAAAAGTTACATTTTCTAGATGTTCACTGCCAACTTAGATATTATTTAGACAGAACTAAACAGTTCAGGAAATCTGATCAACCTTTCCTGTCTTATGCGGAAGGGAAATTGGGCCTTCCAGTTACTAAGGTGTCCCTCTCAAGATGGCTTACCTCTATAATTACCTTCATCTATGAAATCAGACATCAAAAACTGCCCTCAAGACCTAGAGCTCATTCAACTAGGGCATTAGCTACATCTGTAGCTTTTCAGAACAGGCTGCCTATAGATTCCATTTGTGCAGCAGCCACTTGGGCTTCTCCTCATACCTTCATTTTACATTACAAATTGGATATGGCTTCCAGAAACCGTGCCAGCTTTGGTTCCACTGTTCTCAAGAGTCTGTTCTGATAGGCCGCCCGGAATAAGGTGCTAAGGACGCGGTCCCATCCAGCAAGAATGAAGGCGAGATCGACAACTTAACATTAAGAAGTTATGTACCTACCATAATGTTCCATGTTAGTTGTCTTCTTCTCGCCTTCTTTCTTGCGTCCCACCCTCCTTCCCCCTAGCCTGGACAGACCGATAGGAAATTTTGGGATCTTCCTTTGGAGTTTCCTTCCCACATGTTCTACCACCTCTATTCCCCCTTTTATGTTTGTGTAGCTTACATTCAGGTTTATATAAGAGGTGGGTTCTTTTTTCTCCATACTATGGAGACCAGAACTGCTTGGTTTAGCTATCAAACGAGATCTGAGTAGTTACCGCCTAGCATTGTGGAATATAGGGGAGCTTTGAGCCGGTGGAATTAGCTCTCAAGCTTTAATATTGGCTGAGTCGGAGCCGAGGTTCGGCTCCGAACCCATCCAGCAAGAAAGAAGGCGAGAAGAAGACAACTAACATGGAACGTTATGGTAGGTACATAACTTCTTATTTTTGCACATGGGACTTTACATGATACAGTTTTAATTACATGTTTATTAGATACTTCTCTGCAATACACTAGTGATTCACAAAAAAGACACACACACACACACACACACACACACACACACACACAGATACAGTTTTTGTGGATCATTGTTTATTAAACCCTGTTTAATATCTTCTGCAACACGTTAGTTATTTAGTAGATATATAATCATTTAGCCCCGGTGGTTTATGAGCGGCTAACATCAAAATCCATCTGAGCTCTTTCTGTTCCGTTTTATTACATAAATCCCCACCTCTCATGCTGTCTGTTAAGGTATCTATAATTGAACAACTAAAATAATCCAAAGGGAAATGGTCCATCCTTTCTTTGTAGCAAAGCATTTGTCAGAGTGACCTCTTATTCTTGTATATAAACTTAGGCTTATCACCCACTATTTTCCTGACTTGGTCATCAGTTAGTGGTCTGACCTTTGAGAAAAGGGTGGATAATATTCAAACCCTAAATTACAGCATGACACACTCTGCAGATACAAACTTGGTTAAGGATATACTATACCGGAATTGGGATATTTTAGGGACTGATGACCAAGTCAGGAAAATAGTGGGTGATAAGCCTAAGTTTATATATAAGAATAAGAGGTCACTACAGAGAAAGGGTGGACCATATCCCTTTGGTCAATTATGGAACAATAAGGTGCAAAAGTTGTGCATTTTGTCAATACATTGAGACAAACAAATTGTTTGTCCATCCTACAACACGGAGATTATATATGTTTAGGGTGACCGGGAATTATGATATATTTGGCCCAAATGTGTGTGCTGCGAGGCATTTTATGTTGGGAAGACCAACAGACGCTTGAAAGAGCGGATTCGTGATCATCTTTATTACTTTAGAAGAGGACGGGAGCCCAGTGCAATAGCTAAACACATGATTCAAAATGGGGAAAATCATTATTTTAGTTGTTCAGTTATAGATACCTTAACAAACAGCATGAGAGGTGGGGATTTATGTAATAAAACGGAACAGAAAGAGCTCAGATGGATTTTGATGTTAGCCACACATAACCCACCGGGGCTAAATGATTATATATCACTGAAACCAGTCTTAAAAAGTAGGAAACTTAGGAAAAAAATAACATGAAGGGGTTTTATTAGACTCACTCTTTGTTACATATATATATTTATATTTTTAGACATATATTTTTAGAAATATACATTGTAATATATAATAAATTTTATTGTTGTTACATATGTTTTTTAGATAGGGTGGGAGAACATGTTATTGAATTGTAACTAAGCTGCCTCTAAGCTGCTTTTGAATTGTCTATGTTTTTAAATTGTCTATCTCTTTAAGCTTTATTATTAAATTTTCTTAATTTGATTGGATGATTTTATATGACATGTATTTTAAAATGGGTGTGAGTTTTCAAGAATTCATTTTGGTCTGTGGAAGCAACCAGGGCAGGTTGTGAAAGTGCTTACCCTTGTAACAAAGTTTCTGTGGAATCTCATTTGGACTTTATTTGGATTTCTACTTGGATTTGAGCTCCTTTTGTGGTGGTTCAGTGCTTGGAACATATTTTTGCTTTTGATTGGACTATTGTGTATTTGTTCCATCACTCAGGTACAGGGCATTTTCTTTCTTTACTTTTTATAAATATATATATATGATGTGTCATTCAAAGGGGATCCAATGTCTGTCTGCCTGGGATGACATGCTGGACAAGCCACACTGCTTCGCAAGGGACGGCTTGCACCTGTCACCCCTGGGCTTCCGGATATTGGCAAAGGCTCTTGCCACCCCCATAGTGCTTTTTTTAGGCAAGGCTCAAATTCTAAACCTACCACCCTAGAACACCAAAAAGGAAAAAAACTAAGGGTAATGCTGCTCAATGCCAGAAGTCTCAATCTCAAGATGCACGCACTCGAGGCCCTTCTCAATATGGAGAACATCGATGTCTGTGCTGTGACAGAAACCTGGTTCAAGGCTCCTGAGAGCACCCCAGCACTAACAGGTTTCACCTCATATCATGCGTTCCGGCCCCAAAATCCGGACAACACCAAGAAAGGAGGGGGGGGTGTCCATATTCATAAAGGACACCCACACCTCAAGGTTGGTGGCAACGCACGATGGATCGGAGACCATCCAGGTGCAATTAACCATAGGCAAGACTGCTCTGCAATTTGTAGCATGTTACAGGCCACCCTCTCAAACTCAGGAACCTCACATGGCCTTCCTGAAAACATTGGAGGGGATGAATGTATCTCCAAACACCATCATACTAGGTGACTTCAACTACCCTAATATAGACTGGGAACACTACTCAAGCCCGAACACTCTAACCCAAAGATTCCTGGAGTTCATAAACTCAAATGCCATGGAACAACTAGTCACCATCCCCACAAGAGGAGAAAACATACTTGATCTCATCATCACGAACATGGGATCAAAATGTTCAACACCGAAAGTATGCCCCTCACTGGTGAGATCAGATCATAAACTAATCTCGCTGGAGGTCCTCATCCCGCCCCCACCTGAAACAAAAAAGACCACAGTGAAAAACTTCTCAAAAGCCGATTTCACACTTCTAAAAACTAGTGTGGTCTCCTTTAAGGCCCCTGAGCCAGTGGTAAACATTACTCAAACCGCTGAATCACTTACAAATGCCTTCTACCAGCACCTACAGGACTGCATGGATCAGGCAATCCCAAACAAAACTAAGACTCTCTGTACCAAAGGCAAGCATCCAGTCTGGTGGACCCCAGCCATAAACAAGCTCTACAACAAAAGGAGGAAGCTACTACAAGATAGAGCAAAATCCTTGAAAGGTAAGACACCTTTGATCATTATAAGTAAAAACAAAGAGCTCACATAAAATCATCCAAGGCAAATTTTGAGAGAAAAATCGCCAAGGACTCTAAAGAGAATCATAAGGCCTTCTTTAGCTATGTTAGAAACCTAGGAGGAAACTCCCAGATATGCTCAGAATTAGTTCAAAATGATGTGAAAATTACTGAACCTACACACATTGCCAACATACTGGCTGACAGGTTCAGTGCAAACTTCTCCCCTCCCCAAAAGGAGAGATACCTATTCCCGAGCATTGTAGAGCCCCAAACATCTCCAACGCCCAGGTGAGAACTGCCCTCACTAAGGCAAACAACACAGCATCCATGGGACCGGATGGTGTCCCCGGCTGTGTGCTTCATGAACTCAACAAGGAATTAAACCCACAGTTAGGACAGCTGTTTAATCTTAGCCTCACCTCAGGATACGCACCCAAGGAGTGGCGACAGCGACTGTGGTCCCACTTCATAAGGGCGGTGCCTCCACAGACCCTGGAAATTACCGCCCATTAGCTTGACAAGCCTTATCTGCAAAGCCATGGAGAAGATCATAATGGAACTCATAAATAAAGACATAGGGAACTTGCAGACTTTGGATCCAACCCAGTTTGGCTTTGTCAAAGGCAGATCCTG
>NC_056743.1:513658979-513701479 GCF_019279795.1 Protopterus annectens | reverse complement strand
TGTATGTGATAAAAGGTAAAATGCATGTCTCGGTCTCTTGATAGTTAATATTAAAATGTTATTAATGTTTTTAGAATTTTTTTTTATTAAGAGCGAACAATTCTAATTACATTAAACTAACGCCTATGTCAATTAAAAATTCTTTAACAAGAATATTATGTTTAAAAATGGCTAGTTACCATTTTTTTTTCCATTAGGATATACTAAAGGTATTAGTGAATGCAAATTGTTTCATTCAGTTTTTAATGTTTAAAACTAAAGAAATATTTACCAGTTTAACTATATTAATTGCAATGAATTGTTAGTTGACAAGATTAGAGTGAAATTTGGTTTATAACCATCTAGTAAGCCATTACTTAAATTCTTAAATAGGTTTAAAATCTAAGTAGAATAAATTAATGTAATAGGAAGGTATTTACATATAATTATATTTGGAAATGGTGTAATTATGCCTCTTTTATCTAAAATAAGTTAATGAAGTGTAGAAATATAAGTAATGCATGTTGGGACTGCTTATCCCAGTGGGATTGCAGTATGGCTATAACAAATGTAAGCAGACAGTTTTTAAGATTTGCACATTTCAATTCTTCTAGCACTTTTTGAAGGATTTTTTTTTCTTGGAAGAATTTAAATAGAATATTCATAGCACCTCATATGTTAAATAAAATGGATAAATTTATTGAATCTTTATGTTGGAGATATAAAAAGTTAAGGTGGATTTGTGTCATATATATTTTTAAATGTAATCAAACCAAAGATTATTGGAAAGATTTTTGAATATTTCATTAGTGGTTTATAGTCTGACAGTTGCATAGTTTCAGAAGCTTTGATTTTATGTAATCCACCTATTCAGTCTTGTATAAATTCAAATCAGCGTTCTTTATTATGGATATTACTAGCAGTAATTTGGAAAAATAAACTTCAGTACTTACGTATTATTGCAACCACTAAATGACTCACTATGCAGTTCGGCATGGTACAGATTGGCAAACAGCATGACAGAAACTAAAAGTGCTACAGTGTTATGGAGTGAGCAGGCTGTATAGTTTGCAGAAAGTAGTGGAAGTACCACATTTAAACATCTAAGACTGAGAGCATTTTGGTCTCATCCTTCTCAGGTCGTACAAGTCCCTGGATGCTTCACAGTAGCATACACATTGAGCATTTGGGCCTTCCTGGTTGAAAATACATCCTTATGCCTCATTACTGTAGCGTGCCACCGATTTTCAATTACTTTTCTTGGCCTTTCTATACTGCTTAACACTGAAATATTTGGTATAATTTCAGTTTCTATGCTATCCATCCACGCGTAACAATGCAGCGGCATGGCTGCTGAGGTTATTTACCTGCTGCCCGCGGTAAGAAACCTGGCATGCACTCAGGGCTTGGAAAACGGTTGACTGCTTCTTTTGTCATGGAAGTGTTACCGCGATTGCTGTGAAAATACATTTAAAACATTTGTTTTCCTTTGCAGCTTCACGCAAAAACTTTTCAATATTTTTTGACAGCCATCACAGTAACATTTACACCAAAGAAGAATAAACAATCAACTGATTACTTCCGTCATCTTCCATTACACCTCCTAATGTAATTATTCTTGTAAAGAGTACATCCTAAAAAAGTTGGATTTTGTTACCCAGATACAATAGAAGCTTGAAGGAAAGGATAGAAACAGCCACTCAGCTCAGCTGGAATGTGGTTGCGATAATGTCTGCCTATCTGTACCATGCCGAACTGCAGAGTGAGTCATTTAGACTGTGGTTATGATAATACTTAAGAACTGAAACCTCCTATTTTTATTGAATTATTAATTTGGTCACTGTTGTGTGTCACAAAAAATCTTAATTTCTCCAATGAAGTTAAGTATAATAAAGAAAATTTGTGACTGGAAAACTCTAGAATGGTTATTAAACTAATGCAATAATTAAATAAATAAAAAACAAAAAGCTATTATACTCTAGTGATACTGTATGACTGCATTCCTTAATAATTTACCAAAAAAATTTTAATAAAAATGAATGGTGGGATGACAGTAGCTGTTGTTATGCAAGACTAAGGCTCCCACTTAAGGTACATGGTTTAACTCTGAGCAAAGTACTAGCTAGTACCTAGCTAGGCCCTCTAACTGGAGTATTTTGCATACACACACACACACACACACACACACACACACACACACACACACACACACATACACACACACACACACACACACACACACACACACACACACACACACACACCAAAGTTTTTCATTCTTTTCATCAACACCCATCATTCAAGCACTATCTTTAAAGCATTTGGACAGCAGTTCCTCTTTCTGTCTCAACACCACTTGAAACCCAAAAACAATTTTAGTGTCAGTCTCCAAATGTCTGCTGGAGTTGGTAATTACTCCTAGCTAATTCCAAGATGATAGTGCACCACTGCTGCTGTTGCATGCCTGAACATTGTGATGCAACACTTTCTTTCATGCGTTTGAGCAAGATTATACCTATCTTATGCCGAGCAGCAGTGTGCAACTTTTCTTTTAATTAAAGTAGTTGTGATGTTTGGACTTTTTTGAATTTTGCCGTTCGATTCTCAGCTAGAGCATCTTCTGTGTGGAGACATGCGTGAATGGGCATACCTTCATTGAAGGTTGTGCATCAGGGCTGGCAAACTCGGCACGTAAAAAATATACTGCCAATCAATAGCAGACCGGAGTTCCGCTGTGGTGACCTCTAACCGGAAAAAGCCGAAAGACACAAACATGTCTGGACCCCCACCCCCACCCAGCCCAGAGCCCTAGGCTCTTCCTTAGGTTGCTTTGTGCTGGATAAGGCCCTAGTGCCTGGATCACATTATCATTTCTGTGCCTTATCCTCTGGGCTATCCACTGCTTCAAGAGTAGCTCCTATCAGCCCATTGCAGACTACTGGCTATCCAAATTTTGCATATTTACATGACTTGCTTATTTTTGTAGTCTTTTTTCAAAGTGTCAAGAATCTCTTACTTGTGTAAGGGATCTTCCACACAGGTTGGGATTTCAAGAAAACACTAAAGTCTTTTTTCTCTGTCACATTGAATTGTGTTTCTGGGATGTCTCCTAGACACCTCAGTACAAAAAGCTGCTCTTCCACATGAAAAAAATAGACCTATATTTAGATATATTTCGGGGGTTTTCCACTCAGTCATCTGTCACAGTGAGAGAACACCTCAGGATTCTGGGTCTCATGCCATCCATGATTTTCATGATATCTCTTACAAGACCCAACATATCAAAGGATACAATAATACTTTTTGATCCCATAATCAACACACATTGTCTCTTAAATTCTTTTTGCAGTCCAAGTATGTTAGTATGGGAAATAACTTTACAGCACTGTCTCACTCAACAGGCATCATGCGTTTTGTCAGATCAAAACTGTGTGGCAGACAAAGTGAGCAAGACAAAAATCAGACCCTCACTAATGCAATCTGGAACAGAGAGTCTTCCAAGATTTGACTGTGGGGAATTTCTCAGGTAGATCTTTTTGCCTTCTCACATAAACAATCAACTAGAAACACTCTCTTTTCTGTGACTCCATGCAAAAAGGTCTGGAAGATTGATGTCTTTTTTTCCCCTTGGATATGAATGTTCGTTTATGCTTTTCCACAGTTTCCACTGATTTCCAGGGTACTTCTGAAAATTCACATAGAGTACTCAAAAGTCATCATGATGAGTCTGTTCTGGCTAAGGCAGTAGTGGTTCTCCATTCTCTTACAAATGACCAGGGACAAGTACTAGAAGCTTCCTCATAGACTGGGTTAATAACACAAATCCTAATCATATACAACTGACTGCATGAATGATTGGGTCTTAAAGCCTTTTATGTACCTGTTTTCTGAGGATGTGCAGCTGGTACTAACTCAGGCAAAACAAGCCTGATGCTAGAAAATATATATAAACAAATAGAAAATGTCTTCTAGTTGGTGCCAACAAAACAACTAGTACCCATTCAGGCCTAATGACTCTCTGGTTTTACAGTATTCATTGTAAGTTATTATCTTACAGTCTGTTTTACTCATCTGTCAAGGTTATTTGTCTGCCATTTCATCATGTCTGCCCATGGAACCCCTCTTTAATGCATTCTCATATGAAAATGTTTTTGGAAGGTGTGTTATATAAGAAGCTTTCTAATAAAATTGGCAGCTCTTCCCTGGGATCCTTTGCTTGTGACAGAGAAACTAGCACTCTGGGCCAGATTCAGGAAGGCTTACACGGAGTTAAAGAGTAGTGTAAGCCTCCGTGTAAGCCTCCCGATCCAGGAACAGCCCAAACCTCCGTGTAAGAGACAGCTAACATGTCTCTTACACGGACTGGGCGTGGAAATGCTCAATACCTCATTTGCAGCTCAAAGATATGCAAATGAGGTATTTGAGCGATCCAAGAAAGCCAAACCAGTCCGTGTAACGGACGTGTTAGCTGCAGAAATGTACTCAGCTGACAACTGAGTACATTTCTGCAAAATTGAAAACGGAGCTATGTCAGCTCCAAATAAAGGGTGCATATGTTTCATTTAGCATGCCAATGGCCAAATATGTGGCCATTGGCATGAAAAAGTGTTGCAAAAATATTTCAAATAACTTTTTTTTTCCGTGGGATTATGATGTTTAACTGCAGCGCACACCCGCGCAAACGGGGTGAGCTGCCTAAAACTGAAAACCGAAGCTTATAAGCCCACAATTGTGGGATTTATGTATTGCATGGAATGTTAATGGAGGTACTAGCAGACCAAAAACAATATGGCCTCCGTGTAGTGGTTGTCAAGGGGGGGAAGCTCCGTGTAAGATATGTAACTAAGCATTACTAGGCAATCCTATGTAAATGAGGGTTACAATACTGAATCACACTGCCACATAGGTAATGAGCACTTTCTGAGTAGTGTAAGAGTTACAGAAGGGGGAGGAACAGAGTAAGAGGTAGCTGACATCACGGGGGGGAATGATCAAAATAAATGTATCAGATTGGAGGGCAATGTAAGGTGACAGATGACAGACAGACATCAGGGAGAGAGGTGTGTCCCAACAGAACACTAGAAAAGTCAAGAAACAGAGGGTGCACACTATCCCTACACTCCAACTTTCTTGATATATGGGCATGCGCGCATGTGCGCACGTGTAAGGCAGGTTCAACATGTGGGAGCGTGTTGCAAACTGTTTACAATGGTTTTCGCGGGCGTGTGTGCTGTGTGCGCGTGTTTTAACATGAATCAGCCAAGTTCACACCGTGTAAGGATGTGTGCGCGCGTTTAACACCGTGTAAGGACGTGTGCGCGCGTTTAAGTAACTGTGAGCGTGCTTAAGCTGGTGTGCACATTGCTCCCCCTGAGGAAACAGAGAGGAAACAGGAAACAACCAAAATACAGGGAAACTGCCAGAGGATACTGCTGGAGTTAATTGCTGGAAACAATTGGAAGCAGGCAATTACACAGGCAGACTAAAAGCCCAACCCAGCACTTAAAACACTGCAAAGAGCAGTGCAGGCTGTTTCTCAGAAGAGATACTGCAAGAAAGTAAGCTATCAGAATTGAAAACTGAAAAAAGCTGAACTCAGAGCAGAAATGCTAGGGGCTGCCATAGCTGTTATAATCAGGCATAGGCGAATTGCTGAGGGTGGTGACAATGCAGATGCTGACAGACAACCCAGAGTGAGGAGAAGGAGAAGAGTATACAGGCCCAGGGTCACCTACCATGGGTTACATGAGCTGGAGATAGTAGAGCTACAGAGTGGACAGAGACCTTCTGCAGCAAATTGTTGAGCTGTGCAGGCCACGCCTCACACACAGAACCAACAGAGGGGAACCCATCCCAGTGGAAACCAAGGTATGTGTTGGCCTAAGAATACTAGCAACAGGTACCTTCCAGAAACCAACTGGTGATATGATGGGGATATCACAGGCATCAGCCTCCAGGGTACTGCACCAGTTCCTGGATGCCATGTCAGCACATGTCGGTGATCTTGTATATTTCCCCAATGCCCGTGAGGTTGTGGCCAGCAATATGCATCTCTTCCAGCAAATAGCGGGATACCCTGAGGTATTGGGTGCAATAGACTGCACGCACATACGCATCAAAGCACCAGCTGGTGAGCGGGGTAGAGCCTACATGAACCGCAAGGGCTTCCCCTCCATCAACTGCCAGGTCATGTGTGATGCCCAGGGCATAATAATGAATGTGTGTGCTGGCTGTCCTGGGAGCTACCATGATTCCCACATCTGGCATCTGACGCAGCTGTACCAATCATTTGCCAGTGGGGACTTCCCACACGGACACCTAGTGGGGGATGCAGGTTATGCACTTGAGCTGTGGCTGATGACACCCATCAGAAATGCACACACACCTGAACAGGAACGCCATAATAAGGCACACGCACAAACACGTAATGTCATAGAGCATGTGTTTGGGCTGCTCAAGTCACGGTTCCGGTGTCTGGACACATCTGGTGGAGCCTTGCAGTACACACCAACTACATGTACCCAAATGATCATGATATGTGCTATGCTACATAATATGATCCTGCGGAAACAGCTGCAGCAGGACCAGCATAGGGATGGGCCAAACATACCCCCACCATTACCAAGGCCACCACAGGCAGAGGGTGACTCGGAGGAGGAACAACCTGACCTTGCCCCAGTAGGCAGAAGGAGGCGTGCCCAGTATGCCCTGGCCTTGGCAAAGAGGCAACGCATAGCACATACACTTGGTCAGTAGGAACACTGGGACTGATACCCGCTCTGACTCACTCATATAGTAACAGGGATGCCTAACATGACACAACCTGCTTCCAAACATGTACAGGGAGTGTAGTATGTGCATCCGACAGAGGCAGCCCTGCAGCACCACCTGAGGCATGAATGCCATGTGTCAGGTAATGTAACACCATGTACCATATGCACACCTGAGGACCCTGACTAACATCCACCCTCACCAATCACAAACCACAAAAACACAAACCCACATTCATAGGTACCACAAGGGATAGGAACCTAGATGTAATGCTACCCAATGCCAGAAGTATAAACAGCAAGATGCGTGCAGTGTAAACGCACACAGTATAGAGGATGTAGATATCAGTGCTGTAATAGACAACTGTGTCAAAGCCCACACCAGCACCCTAACACTACCAGGTCACACCTCATACAGGGATGTACATGTGCAAAAACATGGAACAAGCTACAAAACGAGGGTGACTAGCAATAAATGTCATGGATAACCACACCCCCATGTTGGTACCACAACAAGAAGTAACATGGATTAGCCATGGTCAAATACCAAATGCTAAAACTGCCTACTACTAAATAGCTTGCTGCAGACCACTGTCCTAATAGCAGGAACTGCACCAGGCCTATGTTCATAGGTTCATAGATTCATACTAGGCTATCTGCCCTAGGGCATATATAAGCCTAGCCCAGAGTTTTGTGGCTTCCGCCACCCCTTCAGTTCTAAGGATAATATGCCCATTATTTTGCTGTGCCTCTGTCAAGCAGTGACACTGATGTTATCCCTGGGGTATACCTGCGATCTCCCATCCATTGGTCATGATTTCTCTCGAACAAAGCCAGCGAGGTGCCCAGCCTCACATGTACCAGGATGATGTTCCACAGCATAGGGAGTCTCTGGGTGATAAATCTGTCCCTCCAGCACGCCCAATTAATAGCAGTGTTGAGGTTTAAGTCTCTTGCCCTTGTAGCTCTGATGGATTTAGAGGTTTGGAAGTGAAGCATGTTCATTAATTCCAGGTTGGACATGGCCTAGTATGTCAGGCACAGGCCACCTCTGAGCAGACGGTAGGTGACTGAATAGAGCTGGGGTTCCTTCAGTCGGGCAGCATAAGACATACATTTGAGACCTTTTATCCTTCTGGTGAGGAATGTTTGGGGCCTGTCCAATTGCTACAGGTGTCAGGTCAGATACATTCCGAATGGGGCATTGTACTCAATCATTGGTCTGATGAGTGATGAGTACAGGGGAACAATGACCTCCCTTGATCTAGATGTGAATCCCTGCATGATCAGGTGGGCAATGTAGAAGGTCTTCCTAACTACTTTGGCAACGTGAGTGTAAAACGAAAGGTTACTGTCAACCTGGGTGCCCAGATCCCTGATAACCTCTCCTGTGCTTAGAGGAGTAACACCTCTATGGGAACTAGGGGTAACCTTGTTCTTCCCGAAGGGTATGACTATGCATTGTTTAGCGTTTAACTGTAGGCCATGGCTCTGGCACCAGTTATCTGTTTCTATGAGACCCGTCTGAAGGATGCCTGCGTCAAATGGGTTTTCAACTATGGTTCCCAGTTAGCAGTCATCTGCAAACTTTGTCAGCCATAATCCTCCTGTGTTTGCTTGTACTACTGAAAAGTAGATGCCGAACAAAAGTGGGCCCAGGACTGAGCCCTGTGGGACACCACTTGTGACAGGCTTGGAGTGTGACATGGCGCCAGCAACCTTGACCCTGTGGGTTCTGTCACTTACCAGTTTGTAACCCATCTTGTGACGTATGGGTCTACATTTAAGCTGGTCAGTTTGTCAATCATACCCGAGTGGGGTATTGTATCGAAAGCCTTTACCAGGTCAAGGTAGGCTGTGTGGACTGCCTTGCCCTTGTCAATGGCCTTGGTGACCGTTCTGAAAAAGTCAACCAAGTTTAAAAGGCGTGATCGCCCTTGACAAAGCCAAACTGGGTTGGATCCAAAGTCTGCAAGTCCCCTATGTCTTCATTTATGAGTTCCATTATGATCCCCTCCATAGCTTTGCAGACCAGGCTGGTCAAGCTGATGGGACGGTAGTGTCCGGGATCGGTGGAGGCACCTCCTTTTTGAAGTGGGACCACCGTTGCTGTACGCCACTCCTTGGGTATGTATCCTGAGGTGAGGCTAAGATTAAACAGCTGCCCTAACTGTGGGTTTAATTCCTCATTGAGTTCGTGGAGCACACAACCGGGGACACCATCTGGTCCCATGGATGCTGTGTTTCTCGCCTTGGATAGAGCAGTTCTCACCTGAGCATTTGAGATGTTTGGGGGGCTACAATCCCCTGGTATAGATATCCCTCCCTTTGGGGGGGGGGGAATCCGCACTGAACCTGTCAGCCAGTATGTTGGCAATGTCTGTAGGTTCAGTGATTTTACATCATTATGAACTAATTCTGAGCATATCTGGGAGTCACCTCCCAGGTTTCCAACATAGCTAAAAAAGGCCTCATGATTGTCTTCTGAGTCCCTAGCGAGTTTTCTCTCAAAATGTGCCCTGGATGATTTTATGGGAGATCTCAGTTCTTTACTTATAATGAGCAGGGTGTCTTCCCTTCTACGGATTTTGCTCTATCTTGTAGTAGCTCCTTCCTTCTGATGTAGAGCTTGTTTATGGCTGGGGTCCACCAGACTGCACGCATGCCTTTGGTACAAAGAGTCTCTGTTTTGTGTGGGATTGCCTGATCCATGCAGTCCTGGAGGTGCTGGTAGAAGGCATTTGCAAGTGATTCAGCGGCTTGGGTAATGGTTTCCGCTGGCTTGGGGTCTTGAAAGAGACCACACCAGTCTTTAGAAGTGTGAAGTCAGCTTTTGAGAAGTTCTTCACGGTCGTCTTTTTTATCTGGGGTGGGGTCGGGATGTGGACTTCCAGTGAGATTAGTTTATGATCTGATCTCACCAATGATGGGTATACTTCTGGTGTTGAACATTGTGACCCCATGTACGTGATGATGTGATCTAGTATGTTGTCTCCTCTTGTGGGGATGGTGACTAGTTGTTCCATGGCATATGAGGTTATGAACTCTAGGAACCTTTGCGCTAGAGTGTTGGGGCTTGAGTAGTGATCCCAGTCTATATTTGGATAGTTGAAATCACCCAGTATGATGGTGTTTGGAGATACATTTATCCCCGCCAGTGTTTTCAGGAAAGCTGTGTGAGGTTCCTGAGTTTGAGAGGGTGGCCTGTAACCTGCTACAAACTGCCGAGCAGCCTTGCCTACAGTCGATTGCATCTGGATGGCCTCCGATGCATTGTGTGTTGCCACCAACCTTGAGGTGAGGGTGTCCTTGATGAGTATGGACACCCACCCTCCTTCCCTGGTGTCGTCTGGATTTTGGGGCCGGAACGCATGATATGAGGTAACACCTGATACTGCCGGGGTGCTGTCAGGAGCCCTGAACCAGGTTACAGTCACAGCACAGACATCGATGTTCTCCATACTGAGAAGGGCTTCGAGTGTGTGCATCTTGAGGTTGAGACGTCTGGCATTGAGCAGCATTACTCTTAGTTTATTTCCTTCTTTGTGTTCTAGGGTGATAGGGTTAGAATCTGAGCCTTGCCTAAAAAAGGCACAATGGGGGTGGCAAGAGCCCTAGCCAAATCGAAGCCCAGGGGTGACAGGTGCAAGCCGTCCCCTGCGAATCAGCGTGGCTTGTCCAGCATGTCATCCCAGGCAGATGGACATTGGATCCCCTTTGAATGACACCATAGATTAAGCCAGTTATTACAGCTGGTCATCTTGTCTCTGTATTGTGGCATCATTCTTGGTGAAGGTAGGATACTGCTCAAGGTCAGGGTCATACCTGCCTGGGCTACATAATCAGAGAGCTCCTCTATGTCTCTGTTCATGTAGTCCAGGGAGGTACATCTCAGGTCGTTCACACCAGCATGGACAATGACTGAGTCATACTTGTACTTGCAGTTGAGTGACCTGAGTGCTTGCATTATGTGGTGGATTCCAGCCCAATAGGCAGCTTACTGTGACCTTCTCCTTACTCAATCTGGTGAGCGGGACGTCAGTGTGTCTGACGATGGAGTCACCTATGACGGGTGTGTCTGGCATTGTGTTTGGACTTAAGGGCTGTGAATGTTTGGCACACTGACTCTGTGGTCTATGTGTTGCATGTGCTGTGCCCTGTGGAGGCAGTTGTTTGGGTGTCTGCTTTGGTGGCCTCTGCTGTTATGGTAGATCTCTGATCAGAGGCTCCAAGTATGTCTTTGTGTGTTTATGTGTATGATTTGAAGTTGTGATAGTGCTATGTGAGACTGGGTTTGTAGTGTGTGTGGTCACCTTCTCCTCCTCTCTGGTCCTGCCAGTCCTATGTTGAGAGAGCTCAGCCTCCAGTTTGGCTATATAGTTGCATCTCTTGCATGCATTTGTGTTTTGTGGGAGAAGGACAGGGTTGTCTGTGAACATGAGTCAATTATAGCATTGCCTCAATATTCCCAGGTTCACCAGCTGAGCAGGAGAGGACACTAGCAACTGATCCCTTGACATGCTAGAAGGAATAGACAAAAAACTGTTGGAAGACAGGAATATATCAAGCCCCCCAAACCACATTATATTGCTTGACTGACAATACCTACACATACACCATAGTTTCATAGTTTCATAGTTTACTACTAGGCTATCTGCCCTAGTGCATTTATAAGCCTAGCCATAGTGATGTGGCTATAGCCACCCCTTATAGTGGCAATAAGTGTACAGAATAGATTCCGAATATTGTGCCTCTCACTTAGTAGTGACACATTATGACCCCCGTACATAATTGAATACCTTGACTGTGCCTCTGTCTAGTAGTGACACAGGGAGGACCCCTGGGGTAAAACTACAATCCCACATCCAGTTGTCCAGACTTCTCTTGAAGAGAGTCAGTGAGGGACTCTGTCTAACATGAACTGGGATACTCTGCTAGAGTGTGAGAAGCCTCTGAGTTATGACTCTGTCCCTCCAGCATGTCCTATACATGTATGTGCTGAGGTTCAAATCATCAGCTCCCATGGTTCTGGTGGAGTTGGATTGCTTGCAGTGGAGCATGTCCACCACATCCTGATTGGACATGGTCTTGTATGTCAGGCATAGGTCACCTGTAAGTATGCGGTATGCCACTGAATAAAGCTGGATTTCCTTTAGTCTGGAAGCATATAACATGTGTTGTAGACCCCTGATCTCCTTGGTAAGGTACTTTTGTGGTCTCTCCAGCTGTTGCAAGTGCTGGGTGAGGTACATACCAAATGGGGCTTTGTATTCAATCATGGGCCTGATAAGGGAGAAGTATAGTGGTACAATGACCTCCTGTGATCTGGATGGAAAACCCTTCATGATAAGGTGGGCAAGATAGAAAGTCTTTCTAACCACTTTGGCAACATGGGTGTCAAACGAGATGTCACTATCTATATGTGTCCCGAGGTGTCTGATTTGTATTCTGTGCTCAGTGGGTTGCTGTCTATGTATTGATTTGTGGGTACTTTGTTCCTCCCAAAGGGGATGACTACACATCAGTTGCAGTCAGTTTCAGGCCATGATTTCGGCACCAGCTATCTGTCTTTGTGACGGCATTCTGTAGGATGTGTGTGCCGGCTGATGTATTCACTTATGGTGCCTAGGTTGCAGTCAGCTGCAAACTTTGTCAGCCACAACCCTCCTATGTTTGCTTTCACATCTGAGAAGTAAATGCCAAATAAGAGGGGTCCCAGGGCAGATCTTTGTGGGACACCAGTTGTGACTGACTTTGAATCTGACAAGGCACCTGCAATGTCAACTTTATGGGTTCTGTTTCTTAGCCATTTTGCAAACTATCCTGTGACATATGATGTTATATTTCAGCTGTTGAGCTTGTCTATGATGCCTGCATGGGGTATTGTGTCAAAGGCCCTAGCCAAGTGCAGGTAGGCTGTATGGACCGCGTAGCACTCATCAATGGCCCTACTGACAGTATCAAAATAGTCAACTAGGTGCAAAAGGCAGGATCTGCCCTGTACAAAGCTGAACTGGGTGGGATCAAGGGTCTGTAGGTCACCAATGTCTCTGTTTAAGAGCTCCATAATGACTCTTTCCATAGCTTTGCAGACAAGGCTGGTTAAGCTTGTGTGGTGGTAGTTCCCAGGGTCTGTGGAGGCATCTCCTTTGTAGAGTCGGACCACTGTTGCTGTACGCCAGTGTTCAGGTACATATCCTGTAGCAAGGCTAAGGTTATATAGCATTTGTATATACGGGTTTAGCTCCTTCTGGAGTTCACATAGCATGCAACTGGGGATACCATCAGGTCCCATTGATGCTGTGTTTTTCTCTTTGCTGAGTGCGGCTCTCACATGGACATCTGAGATGACAGTGAGGTCACATTCATCTGTGATAACTATCTTCTGTTGGGGGTGAGGGAGGGGGAAAATAGCACTGAACCTGTCTGCCAGAATGTTGCCAATATCTGTCAGGTCACTGAAATATATGTTGTTGTGTACCAACTCAGAGCATATCTGAGGGTTCCCACCCAAGTGTCTGACATAACTGAAGAAGGCAGTGTGGTTATCTTTATCCTCTTTGGTGTTTATGTCTCAAAGTTGACCTTGGATGTCTTTATGAGAGAATGTAGCTTTTTACTAGTGCTGCTCACAGCTGCCTTCCCTTTAGGAGATGTAGCTCTGTCTTGCATTAGTATCCTCCATCTGTTATACAGTTTGTTTATGGCTGGGGTCCACCAGACAGGCCACTTTCCCTTGGTGGAGAGGGTCATGTTATTATTTGTGATTGCATGGTCCATGCTATCTCGGAGATGTCCGTAGAAAATGTCTGTGAAGGAGTCACCATTGTGTGTTGTGGTTTCCACTGGCCCAGTGGGCTTAAGGGATACCATCTCAGTCCAAAGAAGTGTGAAGTCAGCTTTTGAGGTGTTTGTCACTATACTCTTTGTATTATACTAGCACTGACACAAGTGTAGACAATTTCCCAGATTCCATCAAACAAAATGGACATGCAAAATGTAACACTTCCACAAGAGGGGTAAGCATACTGGATGTGATAATCAGAAATATGTGTACCGGATGTCAAGATGAGAAGTGTATCCCTCACTGATAAGACCAGACCATAGAGTACTCACACTGTAGTTACACATCACGACCCCAGTCCCTGGCCAGACTACCACAGTGAAACACATGTATGAAGCATAGCTTGCACCCCTACAAACCAATGTGGAATCCACGAAAAGCCCTGTGCAGGTCCAGAATATGGGACACACTGCAGAACATGTTATACAGGCATACCATGAACACAGCCAAGAGTGCTTTGAGTCTGCAATCACAAACAACAAGACACAATGCCATACACCCAGGCATCTGGCATGCTGGACACCATAAATTACTAAATCATTGAAGAGAATGAGGAAGCTACCACATGATAGATCAAACATGAAAACTGAAGTAATCAGTGATCACTAGTATGGCAATAAAATGTGTCCACACATACAATCCACTAAGGCCAGGCAAAACAAGTATAATCTGTGAATCCAGTGGCAATGTGACACCTGTCCCAAGTACACACACAACAACAACTCACCCCAATAAATACAAATGTATGTGATAGACGCTACCAGGTAGCCAAACCGGGGTCTGAGCACCCCCAAATCAGTACTGTCAAAAGTAGTCAGGAGGACAAGGTAACCACATACACCACAAACCCAGTCCCACATAGACCTACAACGACTATAAACCAAACACATAAACACAAAAACATTCCCAGAGGCCCTAATTACAAACACACAACACCAACACAAGCCTCCAAAGCAGACACCCAACAAAACAAACCCCAGACATAGCACATGTAACACATAGTACCCAAAGCTGGTGTGCCAAACAGTCACAGGACAGAAGGAGAAACAACATGCCTGATACAGTTGTAATAGGTGACTCCATAGTGAGACATGCTGCTGTCCCAGGGATGGCATGCACCTGTTACCCATGAGCGTCTGGATATTGCCTAAGGCTTTTGCAAACTACAGAGATTCTCCCATAGTCAAGGCCGAAAAGAGCAACCCACCACCATAGAACACAAAACTGGAAAGAAACAGAAGGGTAATGCTGATCAATGCCAGATGTGTAAACCTCAATATGCATGCTCCTGAGGCCCTCCCCAGTATGGAGAACATTGATGTCTGTCCAGTGATACAAACCTGCTGCAAGCCTCGTGACAGCACACCAGCACTACCAGGTAATACCACATATCATGTGTTATGGCCACAAAACCTGTAACAAAACATAAAAGGAGGGTGAGTATCCATATTCAGCACAGACAGCCATACGTCCAGTTAACTGACAATGCTTATGTCATTGCAGTCCCCCCATGTGCAACTAACTGTAGGCAAGACTGCTGTACAGTCTGTAGTATGCTACAGACCACACTCTCACACACAGGAACCCCACCCCACTGTCCTGAAGAGAGTGGACAGTATGAATGTACCACCAAATACAAAACAAGGTACACACATATTACCACATAGGTGGTAAACCATTATGTGTGGAAGGAGTAATCAGGGACCTAGTGACACAAGTGGACAGTCACCTGTTATGTGACAGCCACATCGCCAATTTGTCTAGGAAGGCTGTCTATATTGGACACTGTATCATGAAAGGATTCACATCTACGTCAACAAAGGTCATTGTGCCCCTATACTGCTCCCCTATCAGACCATATTGTAATACAATGCCTCATGTGGGATGTACATTACCTGGCACCTGCAGCAGTTAGAAAGACCTCAAAGGTACCTCAGCAAGAGTCAGAAAGGGTCTCAACTATATCTCATATGCTGCCTGGCTGTGGACACCACAGCCGAATGCAGTCACATACTGCCAACACAGAGGCATTGTATGTCTGTTGTACAAGTCCATGTCTAACACAGAAGTAATGGACATGCTCCACCCCAGAAAAATCAAAGCCATCGGAGCTGTGTGAGTCAGAGATGTCAACCTTAACACATAATCAAATAGGATGTGCTGGAGGGACAGATACCTAACCCTGAGTCTCTCCACACCCTGGAGCAGAATACCACTACATGTTAGGCAGAGACCCTCACTGACACTCTTCAACAGGAAGTTAGCAAAATGGATGGATAATTGTAGGTGTACACTGGGGGTCTTTACTGTGTCATGTCCAGGCAGAGGCACAGCTAAGTAAATCATAAGTGGCCATAATATTCACATAGCAAGGGGTGGCAAAAGCCACAGGCACTGTGGCTAGGCTTACAAATGCCCTAGGGTGGATAGCCTAGTATGAACCTATGAACCTATTATGATACAAATTGTACAGGACACTAAGGATAACCCCAAGGCTGCTGCAACTGATGGTAGTAAGCGTGTTGTGAATTCCTGGATATGCTCTGGATCACACAAATATTACAAACAATATACCAAACACACACACGTATTGCCAACATACATCCTGACAGGTGCAGTGCAAACCCCCCCCCCTCATAATGCCAAATATCTTTCCCAGCAGACTGCTGCCTCCCTGACATTATGTCAGCCTTACCACAGGATATGTACCCAAAGAGCAGTGTACAACAACAGTGGGTGTTCTCAAGAAAGGTGTCGCCTGAATGGATACTAAAAACAACCACCACAGAATCCTGAGAAGCTTGGTCTGCACAGCTATGGAAAGGAACAGCATGTACTGCAGACATAATGATATTGGGGATCTATTGACACCCGACCCTACCCAGTGTGGGTTTATGACGTGCAGACCCCGCCCCTAAACATGTGTGACTCAGTTGAAACAGTGATTGAGGTCACTGATGAGGGCAGTGTGGTCCACACAGTGTAGCTGGACCTTGCAAAGCCTTCCATACAATACCCTACGTGTTCAATATAGATATGCTCACCAGCTTATATATACACCCCAATGTCACTAGAGGGGTTGCAAACCAGACCAATGACAGAACTGACATGGCCAGACATGCTGCAGCCATGTCAGACTACAAACCACATATGACAGGTATCCCACAAAGCTTGGTCCTGGGACCTTCCCTGTCTGGTATATATGCCCCATAGGTACAGGCCAACATGTAAGGACTGTGCCTGAACATGTTTGCAGAGGACTACAAACTGCCTAACATATCTGACAATCCAGCTGACACAAGCATCCCACAAAAGGGCCACATAGAAACAGACAACCGGTGCCATAGCCATGTCAGCATGTGAAATGGAGAAAACTGTATAGTCAACCTCTGTGGATATACAGTAAGTGACCACCAATTACCACATAGGTGTTAACCCATTACATACTTCACATGTAATGACGGACCTGGGTACACAAGGTGATAGATATCCTGCATAGGACAAACATGTGGCTGTAGTGTTAACAGAAACAATCCATATACCAACCTAATCATGAAGGTTATGACATCTAGATAAGGGGAGGTCATTGTGGTTCTGAGTTATCCTTCATCAGCGTTACAAATGACCACAACAGCCCCTGTGGGGTGTACCTCAGCAGATACCTCCATCAACTGTAAAGTCCACAACAGTACCTCACCAGGAGTATCAAAGAGCTGGAACACATGTAATGTGTCGCCTGATTAAACAGAGTGCAACTCCACTCACTGCCATGCTGGCCACCCAGACGCAAGCTGTGCCTGATGTAGAAAGCCATGTCCAAGCTGGAATCAATGAGCATGCTGCACCTTGTACAATCTGAATGGCAGTGAGCTATGCACATGAGGGACCTGAACCCCAGCACTGACATACATAGGACAAGCTGTACTGCATTATCCATTACACAGAAGCCACCCCCACGCATGAGTAAACTACCAGTACAGGTTATCCATAGAGTCACTCATTGATTCTCCTCAACAGGAATCTTAATGAGTGGATGGGAGATGGTAGGTTTACCCTGGGTATCAATGTTATGTCACAGGTAGACAGAGGCACAGTATACTAAACAAGACATATGTCATGGCAAACTACACTTACAATGTGTCGAAGGACAAACACACTCTCTGACTAGCATTAGAAATGGCCTAGGGCATATCAGTAGTGTTTGCCAATGTACACCTATGTTGTGGAATACACTACTGATGTTGGATGAGGCTGTTGTAAGTAGTTCATATCCGAACATAATGCAACATGGTCAGATAGGTTCATAGGTTCATAGGTTTATACTAGGCTATCTGCCCTAAGGCAGTTATAAGCCCAGCCCAGAGTTTTGTGGCATACGCCACCACTTATATGGAAACAATACTGTGCCCATTAGTTTGTCATGCCTCTGTCCAGCAGTGACACAGAGACGATCCCCGGGGTAAACCTATGATCTCCCATCCACAGGTAAAGATACCCCTTGAACAGAGCCAGTGAGGTGCTCTGCCTCACATGGACCGGGATTGTATTCCACAGCATAGGGAGTCTCTGAGTGGTACATCTATCCCTCCAATATGTCCTACTTATATCCCTGCTAAGGTTTAAGTCACTTGCCCTAGTGGTTCTGGTGGATTTGGCGATTTTGAGGTGGAGCATGTCCATTACTTCCTGGTTGGACATGGCCTTGCATGTCAGGCACATGTCACCTCTGAGCAGACGGTATGTGACTGAATAGAGCTGGAGTGTCTTCAATCTGGCAGCATATGACAGATGTTTGAGACCCTTTATCCTTTTGGTGTGGGACTTTTGGGGTCTCTCCAATTGCTGCAGATGTTGGGTGAGATACATCCAGAATGGGGCATTGTACTCGATCATTGTTCTGATAAGTGAAGAGTACAGGGGAACAATGACCTCACTAGATCTGGATGTGAATCCCTTCCTGATCAGGTGGGCAATGTAGAAGGTCTTTCTAGCCACGTTAGCAACGTGAGTGTCAGGAGAAAGGCCACTGTCAACCTGGGTCCCCAAGTCCATGATAACCTCCTTTGTGCTTACAGGATTGCCACCTATATGGTAGCTTGGGGTTACCTTGCTTTTCCCGAAGGGTATGACTATACATGTTTTGGCATTTACCGTCAGGCCATGGCTCTGGCACCAGCTATCAGTGTCCGTGAGTCCCTTCTAAAGGATATCTGTGTCTGATGCACTGTCCAGTATGGCGCCCAGTTTGCAGTCATCTGCAAACCTTGTCAGCCAAAGTCCTCCCATGTTGACCTGTACCTCTGAGAAGTAGATGACAAACAATAGGGGGCCAAGGACTGAGCCCTGTGGGACACCACTTGTGACCGGCTTGGAGTCCGACATAGCGCCAGCAACTCTAACCCTGTGGGTCCTGTCCTTAAGCCAGTTTGCAACCCATCTTGTGACATATGGGTTTACATTTAGGTTGGTAGGTTTTTCTACAATACCCGAGTGGGGTATTGTGTCGAAAGCCTTTGCAAGGTCAAGTTAGGCTGTATGGACTGCCCTTCCCTCAGCAATGGCCTTAGTGACTGTTTTGAAGAAGTCAACCAAGTTCAAAAGGCATGATCTGCCCTTGACAAAGCCAAACTGGGACGGGTCCAATGTCTGCATGTCCCCTATATCTTTGTTTATGAGCTCCATTATGATCCTCTCCATAGCTTTGCAGACTAGACTTGTTAAGCTTATGGGGCGGTAATTACCAGGGTCCGTAGAGGCACCGCCTTTGTGCAGATGTGCACAACTGGACCCTAACCAGGCTGTTGTGCACACTATGGAAATGTAAAGCAGTGATAGGACTAAAGCCCAGGATACTGTCCACCACAGTGAAAGTACTGAACCACTACACTATACAGTACTATAGTGTTAGGTCAGTATGAACGGATGTTGACAATTGTATGCAAAGTATCCCATGCAAAACCTGCAGGCACAGTATAATCCCTGTTGTGTTCACACAAAAAGCATTTGGACAGTAACTACATAACATGGCACAGAACACACAACCATAAAATGGAGATATTTGTTGAAGGTCACACTCATCCACAAATGTGATGGGCTGCAGAGTTCAACATATGGAAAGCTCACACTGGGCATGCTCACACACTTAGATAAATGAGACATCTTTCACACAACATGCCATGGGAAGGCTGAACTGGGCATGCTCACGCACTTAGTCCAAATGTTACTCTTAGCAACTGTGAAAACACACCAGAGGATGCTCATTCCCCTTTCTAGACACGCCATGTCAGCACCCTATAAGTATATCAGGGGAAAAGAAATCTCCCAATAATGCGAATAGCACCCACTGCTAATGTGTCTGTCTCTAATGTCATAACAGAGTTAGGTAGGGGTTTGAATCTGGCAAGTGTGTGTGAATGGGGGTAAGTGTGTATGTAAGGAACATCCTTTTTGGCAACTGTGAAAACATACCACAGGATGCTCATTCCCCTTTCTAAACTCTGATGATGTCAGCACCCTATAAGTATATCAGGAGAAAGGAAATCTCCCAGTCATGAGAATAGCGCGCTCTGCTAATGCGTCTGTCTCTAGAGTCATAACATAGTTAGGTAGGGGTTTGAATCCAGCAAGTGTTTTTGAAGGTGGGTAAGTATGTATGTAAGGAACATCCTTTTTGGCAACTGTGACAGCATACCACAGGATGCTCATTCCCCTTTCTAAACTCTGATGATGTCAGCACCCTATAAGTATATCAGGAGAAAGGAAATCTCCCAGTAGTGCGAATAGCGCGCTCTGCTAATACATCCGTCTCTAGTGTCATAACATAGGTAGGTAGGGCTTTGAATCCAGCAAGTGTGTGTGAAGGGGGAGGGTAAGTGTGTATGAAATAAATATCCCTTTTGGCAACTGGGAAAACACACTACAGGATGCATATACCCCTTTCTAAACTATCTCACAATTATTTATGGCTTTTGATTACAGACATGTCACGTGTGTTTTGCCCACACAGAATGCCCATGTGTGTGGGTTGTCTCTCACAATAATGCATGACATTAAACCAGTTATGGCAATGCACACATGATGTATGTGTGTGCCAAATACACATATGTACCTGTGACCTTCAATAGTTACCATGTGTGATGCCTGCCACATGTGAATACATGGTATTTGCACAGGGTAACATTATGACTGTGGTCTTCTGTGCAGGTGCTGCATGTGGGATGTGTATATACAGTGTGAGATGTAGATGCTATCAGCCTAGTAGTGAGGGATACACACCTGGTCTGGGGCATATAGTCTACATGTTGTTGATGAACAGGTGCTGCATGTTTTCACCTGTTGTGGGAGTGGTAAGACGTTGTTCCATAGCAATGTGGTGACCGCATGCTAAGAACCGTTCAGCTAGGGTGTTGTAGCTACAGTAATTCATCAGCATTCAGTAATATGTCAGCATCCCTGGTGAGGGTCTGATGCCAACCAAGGTCAGGGTTCTACCACCCTGTGTCACTTGCTCAGTGATCCCTTCCATGTTCCCTATCATGTATCCCAGTGAGGGACATCACACATCAGCTGTAGTGGCATGGACAATGACTGAGTCATATGTGTCCATGCATCTGACTGACCTGTATGCTTGTGTTATATGGTGGACCATAGTGCCCCATGAGCATATCACTGTGACCTTCACCTTGTCCAGCCTGGTGAGCATGTCCTCACTGTACTGGACAATTAAAGTACCTAACACAACCGCAGTAGTAGTGTTGTATAGCTGTACAGACTGTGCTTGTTTGGCACACAGGATTTGTGTGCTATGTGTTATGCGTGCTGTGTGCAGGCCTAACGTATGCCTGTGTGCCAGCTGCAGAGGTGTCTGCCAGTCATGCAGGATGCTATCCTTAGGCTCCATGAATTGCCCAGTGTGTTTCCGTGCTTGTATTGCTGTCAGTGTAGGTCCACATCAGACTGGTATTGCAGTCACTGTAGTATTTCATGCCACCTGACAGGTTATGCCAGTACTGGGTTCAGAGTGCTTAGTCCACAGTTTGGCCATGTGTTTCCATCTCATACATGTGTTGTACATCCATGGGTAGGGGATAGGGTTGACTGTGTACACGTGGCAGCTGTGACATTACTACATGACTCACATATTCCACAACTGTACCATAGAGGTGGCTGACAACTGACCTTTGCACATGCTAACATAGTATTGAGATTGCATTGGTGATTAACAGCACATAGGGCCAATGGTGAACAAGATACATAGGTCCATAGGTTCATACAAGGATATCTGCCCTAGGGCATTTATACACCTAGCCAGAATGTGTGTGGCTTTCACCATGCATTGTAAACCTATCTTGCTATGCCCTTTTCCAAGGTTAGTATACTGTGCCTCTGCCTAACAGTGACACATAAGTGATACCCAGGGTAAACCTACAATGTCACATCCAGTCATTAATATCACTCTTGAAGATAGTCACTGAGTGACTCTGCCTAACCTCTATTGGGATAATATTCCAGAATGAAGGGAGCTTCTGAGTTATGAATGTGTCCCTCCAGCATGTGCTATGTATATCACTCCTGAGGTTCAAGTCTTTCCAGTGTGTATCCTGATGGGATCTGGATATTCTGAGGTGCAGCATGGCCATTAAGTCAGGGTTTGACATGGCTTCATATGTCAGGCACAGATTGCCTATGAAGAGGCAGTATGCCACTGAGTAGAGCTGCTGTTTCTTTAACCAGTCAGTATGTGGCATCTGTTTGAGCCCTTTGATCCTCTTGTTGAGGTACGTATGTGGTCTTTCCAGTTGCTGCAGGTGTCTGGTAAGGTGCATGCCGACAGGGTCATTGTAGTCAATTATGGGCATGATGAGGGATGAGTAAAGAGGCACAATGTCTTCCCCTGATCTACATGTGAATCCCATCATGATGATGTGGCCCAAATAAAATGTTTTCCTAACCACTTTGTCCATGTTGTTGTCAAATGGTAGAATGGTATCAACCTGTGTACCCCAAGGTCCATAATTCCTTCATCTGCACTTAATGGATTAACACATATGTGGTACTTTGTGGTCACTTTTTGTTTGACAAAGGGGATGACTATACGCTTTTTGGCATTCAGCTTGAGGCCATGGCTGTGGCACAAGTCGTGTGTTTGCAAGAGGCCCTTTTGGAGGATGCGTGTGTTAGCTGGAGAGTTGATTATGGTGTCCGGTTTGCAGTCATCTGCGACTTGCTCAGCCACAGTACTTCCATGTTGGCCTGTACCTCTGATAAATATATAATGAACATGACAGATCCCAGGGCTGAGCCTTGTGGGACACCACTTGTAACTGGTTTGGAGGCTGACATGGCTCCAGTGATTCTAACCATGTGTGTTCTGCCCTTGAGACACTGTGCAATATCCATAGTGACATAGGGGTTAATATGTACACTGGTGAGCTTCCCTAGAATGCACAAGTGGGGTATTGTATCAAAGGCTTATGCAAGGTCCAGATAGGCTGTGTAGACCACCTTCCCCTTGACAGTGGCCTTGGTGACTGTTTCAAAGAAATCAAACAGGTTTGAGAGGCAGGATCTGCCATTAACAAAGCCAAACTGTGTATGGTGAAATGTCTGTAGGTCCTCAATATCTATATATATGAGGTTCATGATGATCCTTGCCATAGCTTTGCAGACCAAGCTATTCAGACATATGGGGTGAATAGTGTCCAGGATCCGTTAAGGCACCACCTGAATGTAGAAGGACCACTGTTGCTGTACGCCACTCTTTGGCCACATATCATGTAGTGAGACTGGGATTGAACAGTAGTGTTATGTCTGGGTATAGCTCTTCTTGGGGTTCATGTAGGACACAGCCTGGGACACTGTCTGTTCCCATTGATGCAGTGTTTATTGCTTTGGAGAGGGCAGCTCTTACCTGAGCATCTGGGATGCCAGGGGGGGCAGCACTCTGCTGGGAGACATATATGCCCTTTTGGTGTGGTGGGGGGGAGAAGGTAGCAGTGAACCTGTCCACTAGGATGATGGCAATGTCTGTGTGTTTGGTATTTCATGTGACATCTTGGACTACCTCTGAGCATATCTGGGTATTACCACCCAGGTTCCTAACATAACTACAGAAAGCCTTGTGATTATCCTCAGTGTCTTGTGGAATCTTCTCTCAAAGATGGCCTTAGACAATCTTATGAGTGCCTGTAGTTGTCTTCTAATACTCATCAGTGATTCCTTCACATTTTGGGAGTTTGTTGTATCATGTAGTGGCTTCATCCTTCTATTGTATAGTTTGTTTATGGCTGGTGTCCAGCACACAGGATGTCTGCCTTTGGAGGATTGGGTCTTGCTTTCATATGTGATTGCATGATCCATGCATTCCTGAATGTGTCCATAGAATGCCTTTATACAGGTATCTGCAGTCTGGTCCATATTTTCAACAGGCCTGGGGGCTTTGAATGTTTCCACATCATTTATGAGGAGTGTGAACATGCTTGACATGAGCTGTTGACTGACGTCCGCCTCCAGACTGAGCAAGGTGAGGGTCACATTTAGCTACCTGTCGGGTGATAGAATGTGCCACATAACACAAGCACATAGGTCACTCCACAGCAAGTACAAGTATGAGGCAGTCATTGTCCATGCTGGTGTGAACAACCTGAGACGTACCTCCCTGGACCACATGGAAAGAGACACAGAGGAGCTCTTACAGCACCCTCTCAAACTCAGGACTCCCACACAGCCTTCATGCTGACACAGGAGAGTATAGATTTCTCTGCAAACACCATCATACTGGGTGACGTCAGCTACCCAAACATAGACTGTGAACATTACTCAAGCCACAATACCCAAGCTCTAGGGTTCCCATAGTTCAGACACTCTTTAGCTATGGAACAGGTAGTCAACTTTCCCACAAGAGCGGCAGATATACTAGACCTGATCATCACAAACATGAGTACAAAATGCTCACCACTTGAAGTATATCCCTCATTGTTGCAATCAAACCATATACTAATCACACTGGAGTACTGGATCCTCCACATATGCAAACCTCAAACACATTGATGTGTGTGTGGGAAATGCCCCTATTAGCAACTGTGACAGTACACTACAGGATTCAGATTCCCCTTTTGAAACACTGATGATGTCAGCACTCTATAACTATATTACTGGACTTAAAGTTCTCCAGTAGTTTGTATAGCGTTCTCTGCTAATATGTCTTTCTCTGGTGTCATAACATAGTTAGGTAGGGGTTTGAATCCAGCAAAGGGAATGTATGTGTGTTAGTATGAGTGGGATTTTTGTGTGTGCATAATGCTGTGAGGGAAAAGGGCCTTTTGCCAACTGGGAGAACACACTACAGGGTGCACATCCCTCTTTCTAAACACAGATGATGTCAGCACCCTCTAAGTACAGCATTAGAAAAGATTGCTCCCACTAATGCAAATAGCACACTCTGCTAATGTGTCTGCCTCTAGTGTCATAACACAGTTAGGTAGGGATTTGAATCTTGCAAATGGAAAGTATGTGTTTGACTGTGGTTGGGGTTAGTGTGTGTGCACAATGGTGGGGGTGGGATGTGGCATTTTGCCAAATGGGGCTATGCACTACAGGGTGCACATTTCCCTTAACAAACAGTGATGTTGACAGCACCCTATACAAACAAAATAACAAAAGAGAAGGTGTTGGTACCAATAACGCATGTAAGGTAACACTTCTTCAAGTAATGTCCACAAAACGAAGTAGGATAAACGAACAATCCTTTTACTCTATACAAACAACATGACAACAGACAACTGCCAGTACTCAGTATAGTGCTACATGCTACTGTAACATGCACATGTACCAGAATATACCTAGATAGTGTTTTGAAGCCTGAATGTGGCAAGTGTGTGGATGTGGGATGTTTCTGTGTGTGCATTTCCGTATGGAAAACATGTTTGATGTGGCAATCAGGGTACCACAGTACCTGATGCACATAACACTTTTAAACTAATGAGGTTGCCTGCACCCTGTGAGTACAGGTAGAGAGGAGGAAATCGGTAGTAATCCACATAGTGCACTTTTCAAATGTGTACCTGTCATGTATAGACAGCTACTCATGTAGGGTAATAAATAATGGGAATGGCAGGTGAGCGTGTGCATGTGTGGGGGTAGCAGGGTGTGTGTAAATGCATGTGTGACAGAACAGATACATATAGCTGAATCTACATAACAGCACATGATGCACATTCCCATAGTCAATGGTAGCATGTGATGGTGTGCAGCTGGTACACTTTGGTAAGTAGTATGGGTGCAGATAACAATTCAGGACATTCATACAGTTACTGCAGCAGGAATGCTGGGATATACACACAATCATAGTGGAACAGTGAACAGTTACCAACATGTTACTACTAATACACAACTATGTAGTCACCCTGTGCATCTGCAACGTGTTTACCTTTTCCTGCACCAGTGTTGTAGTATGCAGGAGGTGGCACAGTGTCATCATATGCACAGGGTGTGGGTTAGGTATGCCCAAGCCAGCTACTGGTAACACCAATTGACATGTGTGTGTATGTGTGTTTGTGAGGGGCAGCAGTACAGGGTGGACCAGTGTTGGTGCAGTGTGTGTGTGTATGTGTTTGCCCTAGGTGTTAAATTTCTGCATGTGTGTAAGCACGCACACAGTCCCACATAATGGCTACCATGTACAGGGTTTTGTGGACAGCCACAGACTGCACCTGTCAGGTCATCCAGATCAGTGTCTGTGGGCACGGACATGGTACCTGTGCCTGGCAGGGTGCTACGGACCGTATCCGGTACTAACCCAGACTGGGTACTGTCATCAGAAGCGGCGGTGTGTTGACTGGGCACAGTTCCCTGTTGGGACTGTCCAGAGCCACGTGCACGTGGTCTCCTGGGGCGTCCTGATGACAGCACAGACCCAGCATTGCTGGGGCTGGTGCTGGCACTTGAGGTGCGTGAGTGGGCCTGTTGTCGTCTGCGGCCACTGCCAGCTGGTGCTGTTGCTGGCATACGGCCACGTCGACATCGCAAATGCACACCATCGCCCTGGCCCATGGACATCTGGTTGTGGAGCAGCTGTTGTATGTCCCCACAACGTCTGTCAAAGACATCTGTGAAGTTACGAATAGCATTCGCAACGTCACGCATGCCGTGACCCCCTCCTCCTAACAACAAATTCAAACACATGTGAGTGATGCAACCATATACCAAACTGGAGGCTAGGCTCTCTCTACTCAATACTGCCATAACCAGTCAGGTGGAGAAGGAAACCACACTCACTACTCTTCCAGTCTCACATAGACATACCACAACAGCAAAACTAACACATAATCACACAACAACATACTCAGAGGCTCAGACTACAGATCTGCCTACACAGCAGAGACCTCCAAAGCGGACACCCAAGCAACCACTACCACAGAAACAAACACATGCAACACATATCTCACAAAGCCAATGTGCTGAACACTCACAGCCCTTAACAGTAAACAACACACCTCATACACCTGTAATAGGTGCCTCTATCATCAGGCACACTGACATCACGTTCACCAGGCTTAGCGAGGAGAGGGTCATAGTGTGCAGCCTGTCGAGCACTACGACCCGCCACATAACACAAACACTCAAGTAACTCCAAGGCAAGTACAGGTATGACTCACTCAATGTCCATGCTGGTGTGAATGACCTGACACATACCTCCCTGGACTACATGACATGAGACAGAAAGGAGCTCTCTGAGCATGTAGCCCATGACAGTATGACCCTGACCTTGAGTAGCATCTTACCCTCACCAAGAATGATGCCACAATATCAAGGCAAGATGATCCCTTTCAACAATTGAATGAAGTACTGGTGTCATTCACAGGTGAGCCAATGCCTGTCATCTTGGGGTGATATGCTGTACAAGCCACGATGCTTTGCTAGGGACAGCTTGCACCTGTCACCCTGGCCTTTTGGATTTTGGCAGAGGCTCTTGCTACACCCATAGTGCCTTTATTAGGCAAGGCTCATAAGGCAAACCCACATCCATACGTATCACAAAGGATGTGGAACTAAGAGTGATGCTACTCAACACCAGAAGTCTGGACCTCAGGATACACGCACTCAAAACTCTACTTAGCATTATGGACATCGATATCTGTGCAGTAAAAAAACCTGTTTCAGGTTTCCCAGGAGCACACCAGCACTAACAAGTTATACCTGTTACCATTCTTGTCGGCCCCAACACTTGGACCAGACAAAAAAGGAGGGGGAGTATCAATATTCATCGCAGATTCCCACACCTCCACATTGGTGGCAAAGTACCACATAGGTGTTAAGCCATTGAGTACAGAAAACGTAATTGGGGACCTGGGGAACAAACTTGATAGCAATCTGTCATTTGTCAACCACATGGCCAACGTGGATTGAAAGACATGTTATATAGCCCAGCTAATCATGAAGGGATTCACATGTACGGCAGGGGAGGTCATTGTGCCTCTTTACTCATCCATAATCAGGCCTATAATTGAGTACAATGCACCTTTTGGGATGTACCTAATCAGACACCTACAGCAACTGGTAAAGCCCAACAGTACCTCATCAAGAGGATCAAAGGGCTCAAACAGATGCCATATGCTGCCCAGTTAAAGAAAATCCAGCTGGACTCAGTGGCATACTGCCTGTTCAGAGGCAATCTGTGCCTGCCATATACAGCCATGTCCAACCCAGAAGTAATGAACATGCTGCACCTCAGGAAATCAAAGTCCCATACAGCCACACGCTCAGGAGACCTGAACCTTAGCACTGACATAAATAGGACATGCTGGAGGGGCATATTCCTAACCCAGAGGCTCCCTTCACTCTGTAATGAACTCACAGTACAGGTTAGGCAGAGTCCCTCATTGACTCTCTTCCATAGGAATCTGGATGAGTGGATGGAGATCATAGTTGTACCCCGGGTATCACTTCTATGTCACTGTTAGACAGATGCACAGTATACTAACCTCGGAAAAGGGCATAGCAGCATAAATTTTAATTGGGTGGCAAAAGACAAACACATTCCACTAGGCTTATCAATGCCCTAGGGCAAATAGCCTAGTATGAACCTATGAACCTATGTGTACTGCTATAGTACTTCTGCCATATGTTGCATGTGTGTGTGTTGTGGGGGATGCACAGGTAATGGACAGATATTTCTGCACAGGCAACATGTCTGAAACACTCTGGGTGTTCATCCCTACATACTGTATGTGTGTTGCCATCCAACCCTGTGATGTGGACACACATTACTCAGCCTGGATATACATATCCCAACAACACCACAAGCACAGTACACTACCTTGCTATGTATGCATGTAATTACACAGTTATTCACTAGTTAGGACTGTGATGCTATCCATGCAGCCCACTGGGCCAGTGGAAGCCACAACACACACTGCTGGCCCCTTTACAAAAGCTTACCACAGACATCCCACATAGTGCATGTACTGTGCACACACATATCTAACCCAGACCGTATGCACACCACTTATTTATCCTGTCCAGTGGACTACAGATACAGGCACATTGTATAACAATAGCAGGAGGCTACTGCAGCACAGGGCAAATTCACATGAAGGCAAGGCATCTGTGGTCAGCAGTGTTAAGATGCTTCACATTCACCACATGCACAGATATTGGCAACATTGTTGCAGACAGTTTAGGTGCAGGTACCCCCCCATTCTCCTACACAAGTGGAATTAGTTATCACAGATGACTGTAACCTCCCTATCATCTCACATGTCCAGGTGAGGGCCACCCTCATCATTGCAGAACACATAGCATCACTGTTACAAAATGGTATCCCTGGATGTGTGATACATTCACCCCTAGAGGACATAGCACCACATTACAGACTGATATTAATCCCTGGCCATACTACAGGATATATACCTGAACAGTGCCATACATACACAGTGGTCCCACACCAATGAGGAGGAACCTCTACTGACCATGGGAACTACTGCATCATATGCATAACTGGCCTTGTGTTCTAAGCTATGGAAGTTTTAAGTATGGACAACATGTACAACAATATTACATATGTATATATTTCTGGACTATGTACACACAACCTATCTCATGGACATACCTATAGATAGTGAACTATGATACATTTGGAGGTGTCACAGTAAACTCAGTATTAACCTGCTACTTTGCATTACCTGTGTTTGTGGCAGCTGTTGCTGTGTCAGTGGTGCTGCTTGCTGCTTGCTGTTTGCTGCTGCTGCTGCTGCTGCTGCTGGTTTTGCTGCTGGCTGTCTTTATTTCTGTTTTGTTCTCTCTCTGTCTCTCTCTCTCTTTTTCTGTCGGTTTTGTGCAATGAATGTATTGCATGTGTGGAGTGTGGGTACTGGATGCTTTTGTAGGTATCTGCATAGGTCCATGTGATGGCCTCTGCACCAATTGTAAGGCAGCATTTGCTAATTGCATGCAGCCAGTTGTCTACTGATTGCATGTCTCACTGTGATTTCAGGACAGTGCTATAAAAGGGTATGTGAGATAGGCGTTGCCCTTTCAGATTGTAGGCGTGGACCATGCTGGTATGCTGTTGACAGTGTTCTGTGAGTGTGAAGGTTAGTACGTCTCTCATGCTTCATGCTGTGTTGTAAATTCAGGTTGCTGCATTTCTCTCACCTGTTCCCTGTAGTGAGTGTGTATGCATACTGACACCTACAACTATAGTTCATATGTATTGCTATATATATATATATATATATATATATATATATATATATATATATGTGTACATATACATACTGTCATATATGTACATTAGCTGACATTATTGGGTACAAGCTAACAATTAGCAGGGCTGTTTCTGTTAACACTACACTAGTATGGGAATCCAGTAATTGGGACAGTAAAAGTCTGCCTGACATGCTTTGGGTAGTACACATACTATATTGCCTTTATCTTCATTCCTACTATTACATGTTCCACTTATTTTAGCACTATATTCCTGTATGAGAGTCATGGCTTACTGGTAGGTCATACATACTAGTGTTACAATGGTCTTGTGGTAGAGCCTACTAGTATGCTTATATTTTGCTTTCAAACTGAGTACAGGGCCTATCAATCAAAGTGCTGGAGGCACCTTTAAGCAGTTAAGGGGTTAGTAGGTCTCACAGGAGTCAGGCTGTGTTGCAGATCCTGGTTGCTGCATTTATCTTCACTGTTTCCTGTAGTGAGTGTGTATGGATACTGACACCTACCACTATATTTCATATGTATTAATATATGTATATATATATATATATATATATATATATATATATATATATATATATATGTATGTGTACATATACATACCTTCATATATGTACATTACCTTACATTATTATGTACAAGCTAACAATTAGCAGGGCTGTTTCCATGAACACTAAACTAGTATGGGAATCCAGTAATTCAGGCATTAAAAATCTACCTGACATGCTTTGGGTAGTACACATCCTATATTGCCTTTATATTGATTCCAACTATTACATGTTATATATATTTTAGCACTATGTTCTTGTATGAGAGTCATGGCTTAGTGGTTGGTCATACAGACTAGTTTTATCAGGGTCCTGGGTTTGAGACTGACAGTCGGATTTTACTTTTCTTTCAAACTGAGTATAGGACCTGTCAGTCAAAGTGCTGAAGGCACCTTTATGCAGTTAAAAGGGTTATTAAGTCTCACAGGGGCCAGGCTGTGTTGTAGATTGTGGTTGCAGCATTTATTTTCACTGTTTCCTGTAGTGAGTGTGTGTGAATACTGACACCTACCACTATATTTCACATGTATTAATATATATATATATATATATATATATATATATATATATATGTATATATACATATATATATATATATATGTACATATAATACTTTCATATATGTACATTACTTTACATTATTATGTACAAGCTAACAATTAGCAGGGCTGTTTCCGTGAACACTAAACTAGTATGGGAATCCAGTAATTTAGGCATTAAAAATCTACCTGACATCCTATATTGCCTTTATATTGATTCCTACTATTACATGTTATATATATTTTAGCACTATGTTCTTGTATGAGAGTCATGGCTTAGTGGTAGGTCATACAGACTAGTGTTACCAAGGTCCTGGGTTTGAGACTGACAGTGGATATTTATTTTTCTTTCGAAATGAGTACAGGACCTGTCAATCAAAAGTGCCAAAGGCACTTTTAAGCATTTAAAACCAGGTCTGTGCTCGTTTGCGTGGAGCTCACGCATGCGCACTGGCGTTGAGCTCAGCGCACACAAGCGCACACCCACGCTATTTTATTTGAAAGAATAGAAAAAGGGGTGACAGGAAAGTGGTGAAAAAGGGGTCACAACGAGGATAAGACAGTAGGGAAACAAGCTTGGAATTTGCAGGAAGGATGTAGGTGAGGCCCATAGCTGCCCTTGTCTTTCTCAGCAACAGCTGTGCATTTGTATGCAATTTGTTGTGAAATTTGGAACCTTCCACCCCTGAGAGAGGTGTCAGGACAACATTAATACCTGTTGTACAGCCAATTATAATTAACAGTTTCAATGTCCAGCGGACATGTGCGCAACATGGACAGCTATGTATGGGGCATAATTTTTTTCTGGGTACAGAGTGCCCTTTTTTTTTTTTTTTTTTTTTTTATCAGGTGAGAGTGGTATGTCAGGTGAGGTAGTCAGTATAGCTGGGGAGGTAGGTTGGGTAGGTTAACAGACAAGACAGACAAGACGCATACAGGGGCGGTGTATGACACGTGGGAGGGTTACACAATTGACGGGGATGGAGGTTGGGATATCCAAGACACATGAGCCCACAGATGGCAACAGTGGAACTGATATCCCCACCCATAGGCAGTTGCTACTGTTCCTTCACAGCCCAGGACGGGGCTATGCTGGGGGCTGTGCAGGTGGGACAACGGGCAAGCCCGTAAGCTGTGCCACCTGGGCCTCAAGCTGGCATAGGGGCCCAAGAACAGAGTCTTGGATCTCCCTTCGCACCACAGACTGGACACCTTGGAGGGTGAGTGGACGTGCTCCTCCGGCCACGCTTGCAGAGGGGGGACGGGCCCCATCCCCTGCAGCGCTTCCACCCGAAGGTGGCACAGGGCCACCGGAGGAGGGTCCGGCCTGGGCACTAGTGCCAGCTGCAGTCGCCAGCTGAGGTGGGAGAGGTGGGTCCGCTGGGACCTGCCTTCCCAAGCGTTCTAGGTTTGTGTGTATGTTATGTTAGTTTGGGTTAGTGGCATATTATTCCATTCAAATTAGTTGTAACAGCATGTATTGGTATTCCCATTAAACAAACACCCAGATATTAACACCATTGAACAATGGGCATATCAATATCACATGCATTATTTGAACGGAAATACACAATCAAACAACATGCAGGGTTGTTTAATGGCAACAGGCCATCAGGTTTGCAGGTTTGCAGGTATGACCAGGGCACATGCAATAACAGACATGCATATATTTTTGAAACAGGACAAATGTCCATGGTTAATGAAATGTTCACATACCAATATTTGCTGGGTTTTTTAATTTGCAATTATAGGGTGGGGTGGAGAAAGAAAATGATGACACATTCATAAATTATACATTGATATACATTTGTAATAGAAACACAATTAACTTGTGGGTAATAGTTTCCAAATGATTTTTACTTGACTGTCATGCTAGACCTGTTACAGATACATCACTATCCTAGTTATTTTGAATTTGATCAGATACATCATCCTGCTACACTTTGATGACAGGGCAGGGGACAACTATGGATGTTTAGTATGTCAGACAATCATTCATTCTATCTCCAAATTGCTGACTGTGATCACCATATACAGATTTTGGCCTGAACATTCAAGAGTCAGACACATTGAAATCAGTTTGGGATGTTAAGTTTTAATTCCCACATGCATTTAGTTCTGTAGAACCACACTAAAACTTATATATTCAGGTGTTATTACTACTTTATTCATTGATACATGACCCTTTCTGTCACTCTCACACATCCTGCATTTTCACAGTTCAGGTTGGTACTTCTAGGCTTTGTTCACATATTAGACCTGTGGGGATTCCAACACTTTCCAGCAGCCTCACTTCTGTCATGATTCAGCATTTCAACAGGGGATATATCTCACATGTGATTACCTCAGATTCTAAAGCTGTACTCTTGAGACTACTGCAGGTTATACTACATTTAATTAATGGTGGGACATATGTATTACAGCACTATTTATTTCTATCACTTATATTTCCAATTTCACTTGCATACTGATGAACTTGTTGCAGCCATACCTGCAGACTTTTACTTGCTGCTTGCACATTCTATTACTTTTAAGAAATACACTGCAGTGTTCTGCTACATGCTATACTATAATATTTATTTACAAGTACTAGGTGGGGTTACTAACCTGCATGGTGGCGCAGCCGCACCAGTCTGCGGTCATGTGTCTCTCGATTCATAGACCGGACACCTGCAGCTGTAATACAAAACAAGTAATATTGGGATACACATCTCCATGGTATCAGCTAGTTGAATTCCTTACATACATAGGTAAAATGTAACTTACTCAGTAGTGGGGCGTTGGGCATATCCCAGGCCTCCTGGATCCATTGGGTCAACTGGTCTTGCTTACGTCGTTTCAGGTCCGCATGGTGGTGACGGACCTGCTCACCAGTGCGTGGAATCCCAGTAGCACTAGTAAGATCATGAGCCAACTGGTCCCATGCCTCCGCCCTGTACGCTCCCCATGAGACCTGGCCCTGCATGAGTTGGGCCTCATGATGGTGAACTAGGAGCCAGACCATGTATCTAGACTCCTCAACGCCCCACCGCTGTGCTCGAAAGCAACGTCCCTCCCCTACTCCACTCATTCTGCCTGCAGGTGTATTCTACAATCGTTTATGCTGTGTATTCCCGCCTATGGGGCTTATATATGCCGATTTTCCCGCACATTTCTATGATTGGTCGGTTTAGAATTGTATCTACTTCACAGAAACTGCTTTATCATGCTCCATTTTGGATTACATCCTATATATATGCTATTTCTGCATTTCTAAGTATTGCTGTCATGGCTTAGTGGTTTAGTATCTTGACTTTAGTGCATGGTATCCTGGGTTCGAATCTAACCACTGGATTTTAATTTTTATGACTGTCTGGAAATGACTTCAGGACCTGTCAATCAAACATGCCAAAAGCACTTTTAAGCACTTAAAACCAGGTCTGCACTCGTTTGCGCGGAGCTCACGCATGCGCACCGCCGGTTAGCTTGTGGGCGCGTCGCGCAAACGGTGTGCGCTGGGTTACACCTTAATTGGCTAGTAACACACATGTTAAACTAAGCACAGCTAGTTGCACACAGTTTGAGCCTGTTAAACCAGTGCTTAGCTCTGAGCAAGCAGTTTGCAGTTTGTGAAACACTACTTAGCTACGGGCACTCTGTCTCACTGCAGTTTAGCTATCAGTACATTTCTAACAATTTTTATTCTTGTATTACTTGGAAATATATGCTCCATTTCATTCCATTTTACAAAAGGAAATACTTTTACATTTGTACAATACTGTCAGGGGCCTTTTTAGTGCTTATTTACAAAAAAAAGGTTGTTGTGTGGGCTCGAACCTTGCCTGCCTGCTCTCAAGCCGACAACTCTACCTCTCTGCTATTACTTCTTGGCTTACTTTGCATATTTAGTTCTTATATCCTTTTCCACTGATTACTAACTGCAGTTGCGCTAGTAGCACACCTCACAGCGCACACAGTAGCAAACATTTACGGGGTTTAAAAAAAATAAAACAGTTTTTATTTTAATTTTATAACATCTGTTCACTCTTTACATTGCTGGTCTGTGGGGGCATGTGTTGTGTAGTGTGTTTATTCACATTTCCATCGCCTTTCTCGTGGCTGTTTACTTTCAGCCATTATAGACTTCCGGGGGCGTGTCCGCTTGCAGGGCTTAGCCAACGGACACGCCCCCTACTGTCTTACACGGTCCGTGTAAGAGTTACAGTGTGATTCAGCATGCCTCATGCACCTCATGCATATGCATGACATGCTGACATCACACCATTTAACTGCAGCCTCCGTGTAAGAGATATAACTCTTACACGGAGGCTTCCTGAATCTGGCCCTCTCTTTTAGCCATCTGGCTAACTTGATGTTCTTAACATAGAAAATAATTTTGCTCATTGTGCTGACCTCTGCAAGAAGAGCATATGAATTGCAAGCTGTTATAGTGGGTCAGCCTTTTCTCCTTTTCCACATAGGATTTCTTTGAGAACTAATCCTCCTTTTATGCCTTAATGGTATCCAGGTTTCCTTTAAGTCAAACTATCTAGCTCTCTTTTCTTTCCATACCCTGAAAATGAGGGAGAAAGGCTACTTCATAACTTGAATGACTGTACTATCTTGACAGAAAAAAAATCTTTCAAAACTTCCAATCAGTTCATTTTTACTCAAGGTAAGAAAAAGGGACAACTTGTGTCAATGAAGACTATTTCCAAATGGTTTTCTCAGCCTACTGCCTTTTTGTAATTTCCACCAGAACAAAACTATTGCAGGCAGTGTCAAGGCTTACTCTGTCAGGGCCTTGGCTTCATCTGTAACTTTTTGGAAAGGGTTGGAGTCTAGATGCATTTTAGAAGCAGAAAGATGTTCCTCTGTGTATACTTTTACAAAGCACTATAAACTAGATTCCTTTTCCAGTCTTTTGACAGGCTTTGCTAGGGCCATTTTCCATGGGCTCCTGGACCTTTCCTTCTCCCATTTGTTTTAAGCTATGGTAATCTATCCATATAGTATAAGCTAATGAAGCAGTGGTCAGTATGAGTCACACAGTACAATTGTGTGAGTAAACTTATCATAACAATAGATGTTAGAATGATCATTGTTGTAGTAGCCTCCATTGTTTTTTATGCCAGGATGGGGACCTGTATATTTTTTCCTAGCAATCTCCTCTCAGGGCTTAGCTTTGCTCTCTCAGCTGGCACGAAATCTCTGAAGGGATTGGCAAACAAATTTGTCTCTTTAGTTAGCTCAGCTGGAGCTGACTAACAATTTGAGCTCATGGAAGATGACCTGAATCTTTGCAAGCTGGCTGGCTGTTATATCCTATGCAGGATATAACCCATATAGCTTGGGTTACTGCGGCACTGATCATTCAAACATCTGTTGTTATGGTAAGTTTACTTACACATCTGTACTTTTTCTTACCCTTTGGACTTTCCACTCAATCAAGGGTATTCAAACTCTCAGTCTCCAATAACTGCTTATTGCAGACTTCAAGGCATTCTTATTTTTCCTTATTTTGATGATTGCCTTGTCTGTGCAGACTCTTTTTTTCCAGTTGACAGTCTTTTGCAGTCGTTTGGAATCTTCTATTATGTCTGTGTTTTCAAAATGTTTTCTCATCCCTTTTAATGAAATTGTATTCCTGGGATGTCTGCTATTTTCTGCCTTTGGAAGAACCTTTCTTCTACTAAAGTATTGATGTTCCAACAACAGCTAGCTCAACTTAGTTGACGACTTTGAGTCAGTCACCAGAGCTGTGGATGAAGGCAAGGTGGTTCATACAGCCTACCTTGATATGGGCAAAGCCTTTGATACCATTCCTCACTCAGGAATCATAGAAAAACTCACTAAGCTAGGCATCAACCCCTATATCACTAGATGGGTTGCAAACTGGCTCACAGATGGAACCCACAATGTGAATGTAGCTGACTTTAAGACAGACTGCTGACCAGTCTCGAGTGGAGTCCCACAGGGTTCGGTCCTGGGTCCTTTCCTATTTGGTATCTACTTCTCTGAAGTCCAGGCCAACATGAAGGGACTCTGGCTGACAAAGTTTGCAGATGATTGCAAGTTGGGAGCTATTATTAACTCCCCAAGTGATGTTGACATCCTACAGAAAAGCCTCAGTGACACCAACAACTGGTGTCAGAACCATGGCCTTAAGCTCAGTGCCAAAAAAATGTGTTGTCATCCCCCTTGGGAAAAATCTGGTTCCCTTGAATTACCACATTGATGGTAGTCCACTGAACACAGAAAGCGTTATAAGAGATCTGGGAACACAGGTTGTCAGCAACCTCTCTTCTGACCACCACATTGCTATTGTGGTCAGAAAGTCCTTCTATGTGGCACATGTCATTACTAAGGGTTTTGCATCTAGGAAGAAAGAGGTCATTGTCTCCCTCTACTCTTCCCTCATTAGGCCAATCATCAAGTACAATGCTCCATTTGGCATGTACCTCACTAGACACCTGCAACAACTGGAGAGGCCACAAAAAGTACCCCACAAAGAGGATCCTAGGCCTTAAACACTTGTCCTATATGGACAGACTCAGAAAACTCCAACTTTTCTCTGTCTCATATCACCTACTTAGAGCTGATCTCTACTTTACTTACAAAGCCACGTCTGACCCAGGTCTGTTAGAAGTGCTACATCTAAATCCCAATCCCTCCGCACCACACACTCCAGAGACCTCAGCCTCATTACCACAATCAATAGAACATGCTGGAGGGCCAGGTTCATAACCCAGAGACTGCCCATGCTATGGTATAGACTTCCCATAAATGTCAAGCAGAGCACCTCACCGGCCCTCTTCAAGAGAAATCTTGATGAGTGGATGGGAAATAGAAAATTCACCCTGGCAATCACTCCAGTGGCTCTACTAAACAGAGGCACTGGAACTAAGTTCAGGTGGCATGATGTCAGAGTAATCCTGTGGGCTAGGCTTTTACAGGCTCCAGGGCCATTAGCCTAGTATACACTTATGAACCTATGAACAGTTCTTCCTGAGTTTCTCCAAACAAAATCCTGCAAAGGAGTTTCTCAGGATTTGGGAGTAGCCCTGCAGTATACTCTCTTAACAGCTCAAAGACTGGCAATCACTATAAACTGGGAGAAATCCAACACAACCCCAATTCAGTCTTTGGAATTTATAGGGGTACTGTTGGATACGAGAAATTGCACTGCATCCCTTCCAGAACACAGGCTTCAGAGAATAAGGCAACAAGTTCAACCCCTGCTGTGTCACCACAAATCTTCCACTCGATCTATACTCCAGCTATTGAGGTCAGTGGCAGCCTCAATTACCATTGTTCCTCTAGCCAGATTCCACATGAGGCTCCTTCAGTGGTTACTTCTCACTCAGTGGTACCATCTATAACATCCTTTATCCTTTCAGATAAGTGTAACTCAGAGATGCAAGCAAGATTTACTCTGGTGGACATCTCAAAATCCCCAACAATGGTCTCGCCCCTTCAACCCCCATCAACCGATAGCCATGGTGACCACTGACACCTCCCTGATGGGATGGGGGAGGCTATGTCAGGGAAACTTGGTCCAAGGCACCTGGTTGGAGAGAGAGGCCCTTTTGCATATCAGTGTCCTGGAACTGAGGGCGGTGCTTCTAGTGTTGCAAGCATTTCATTCTATCTTTCCATCAGGGACTATTGCGATCCAATCAGACAACATGTCAGTGGTCTGGTACATCAACAAGCAAGGGAGCAAAAGATCTTACCCATTATGCCAAGAGGCCTTGAGAATATGGCAATGGGTGATAGCTTACAACTACTTTCTAACTGCAACGCACATTCCCGGGAACTCCAACGTGATAGCGGACAAATTGAGCAGGTGCTTTCTACAACCTCACGAGTGGTCCCTCAATCCTCTGATAGCAGCCAAAATCTTCAACCTCTGGGGCCAGCCTTGCTTCAACCTATTTGCCCCCCCAACCAACTACAAATGCAGCAACTATTTTGCCCTAATCCTCCCCTGGGGACAATCACCAAGGGACACTCTAGTTCACGCTTGGCTCCCAGGTCTACTTTATGCTTATCATCCTCTTCCCCTCCTCTTCCAATTTCTGAAGAAAGCATGACAGTTGAAGAGCAAAGTGATCCTCATTGCTCCATATTGGCCTCAACAAGTCTGGTTTCCCTTCCTCTGGCCTGACCTGCTAGATCAACTGAGGATCCTCAATTCAACTCCAACATTGATCTTCCATCTGCAGGGCCTGATTCATCCCAATCTAACAACCCTGAAACTGACAGCTTGGTTTCTCCACTTCCAATGATTGCCATGCATGAAAACCTCTCATCCCCTGTATGCAATATTCTTTTTGCATCTCATAAATTGTCCACCAATCTAATCTGTCTTAGCAAATAGAAAAGGTTCTCTCTATGGGAAGCAAATAAACAATTAGACCCCGTGTCAACCCCAGTTTTGGTGATACTGGATTACTTATCACATCCTTTCCATTCTGGGGTGTCTGCCTCTACTATCCATGTGCATTAACTGCCATTTCAAATTTCCATATTGTTTTTTAAGATTCTTCACTTATGTCACACAGACTCTGTAAGACTTTCTTGAAAGGGATTATCCACCTAAAACCTCCCCTTTAGAGAACTGGTACAACCTTGGGATTTGGCATTGCTTCTGCAAGCTCTAACAGCTTTCCCCTTTGAACCTGCATCTTCATGTGATGTAAAATACCTCTCTTGGAAAAATTTGTTTTTGATTGTAATCACATTGGCCAAATTATTGTCAGAACTTCAGGCCTTATGCATCAAACCTCCCTATCTTATCTTCCATAAGGATAAGGTATCAATGAGAACTAATTCTACCTTTTTACCAAAAATGGTGTCAGAGCGGTCTATCAACCAATCTGTTGACCTTCCGGTGTTCTTTCCTAACCATTATAACAAGGGAGAGTATTGCCTGCACTCCTTGGATGTTCATAGGCAAGTATGATTTTATCTGGACAGAACAAAATCTACCCATAAATCAGACCAGCTGTTTCTGACCTAGACAGGGTCATCCTGTATCAAAATGTACATTGGCTTTATGGTTGAGAAACTGTGTTACCTTTATCTACAACAAAAATAATCTCACTTTGCCTCATAGAGTCAAAGCACATTCTACAAGATCTATGGCAACTTCAGCAGCTTTCCATGCTAAGGCTTCCCTCAATGATATTTGCTCAGCTGCAACTTGGGCCAAACCTCATACCTTTGTTCTTCATTACAAATTTGACTTGGCCTCCAGAGGTAGAGCTTCCTTTGGCTTCCATAAGGGCCACCCAGGGATGCAGGTAGCTGGGGACTCTGTTCCATCAGGAAGGAATGAATGAAGATTAAGAACATCAGATAAAGAAGTTATGTCTTACCATAACATTCGATCTGTGTTGTTGATCTTCGTTCATTCATTACTTCCCACCCTCCATCCGCCATCCAAAGGTTCTTGGTTGATCTCATGTACTCCTTTATTGTAGGTCTGTTATGACTAGAGGTAGCCTGTACTTTTATCTATCAACTTGCAAACTCGATCTGAGGTAACAGAGCAGAACATTCTGGGTAGGACCTTGGCTTGAGAGTTTTTGGCTGACACGAGCTTGATATTGGCTGGCTCGGTTCCGAGGATGGAACTGATAACCCATCAGTAATGAATGAACGAAGATCAACAACACAGATGGAACGTTGTGGTAAGACATAACTTATTTTTCTATTTCTAAGTTAAAACTGGTAGAGTTGTGTTTTTATTTCAATGTGTGATGGCAAATGTTGGATTACGATTATTGCTAGACAGTATGGGACCGTGCCAGTTTGGGTTATTTTTTCTAGGGCATTTTTTAATATCCAGTACAGTATTGTAGCTGTCTGAGCAGTTTATTTCCATCTAATTGAGGTGTTGATTAGTTTGTTAAAGTTATAGAGGCTGTGCTTTGTTTGTTGAACCTTGGTTTAGGTTTGACCATTTGTTAAAGTTTTAGAGAAAGATGGTTTCTTATTGCTGTTTATTTCATGTGAACACCATACCAACTAACTGCATGCTGGTCTACTCAAACTTCAAAAATGCATGCATGAATTCCTAAAATCAAAACCTAGCCACAGATATTTGTGGTGTTATCTAGCTTGTCATTCAATAAAAAAGTCTCTGGAAGAGGAAACAAAATAAAAATATAATTATATATTTTTTTTTTTGTGGTATTATCTAGCTTGCCATTCAATAAATAATTCTTGGAAGATGAAAACAAACAGGCACCTCCTGTCCTCTACCCTCCAGTCCAACTCTCGTACTCATCCTAGCACTAAAACAGATTAAGACTATTCCTAACATTGTTTGTTAGTAAATGAAATTATCTTTTTCAGAATATTATCTTTTTAATAATATTTTTATTAAGGATTACTAATACTTAGTGTCACAAAAGGAGATATTGCCAGCCTAGCTATCTGGAATTTTGTAAATAATTATATGTCATTTGTAAATATTAACATGATTTATCTAGAAGTGTAACAGAGCGATACTGTCAGCACAGCTGTGTGGAATTTTGTAAATGGTTATATGTCATTTGTGAATGTCAACATGCTTCATGTAAGATACTTGTGTTACAACCTTATTAGAACTGTGTGTGATGTGTATATCAAACTATGTTTGTACAGATATGTGTATTGCAAAGGGTTTGTAAAGTACCAAGCATAAAGATGTAGCCACAGTGTATCCTACTGAGAAAGAACAGAAATATATATGCACTATTGTAACTGTTTAAATGCTTATATTTTAACAGGGGAAACTAGAACGCAGGAGGTTAACTTGCAAAACTGAAAAAAAAAAGTTGAAATTAAATTACTTTATGGCTGGGCCATAAAAATTTTATCTTTCAGTAACAGACACAATGTCTATACTAGGGAGCTTTCTCTGTTGTGAAATAATTTACTAGTTTTGAAATGTGTAGGAAGGTAAATTGTTTTATGACTACCAGAACCTGCCTAGATCTGAGGAAAAGCCCTTGTCTGTGTATTTTCACAGGTAGATGCTAAATGCTACCAGCAGGCATCAGTGGTTATTTTGAGCCTGGGAAATTAAGTCAGATGACAAGAAATGACATTCTGCAAGTAACCC
>NC_056743.1:513566479-513656479 GCF_019279795.1 Protopterus annectens | reverse complement strand
CTGTTCCTCATTTTCTAATAGCATATTAACAAAAAAGTCCCCACATTATACTCCTTTGGGCATCTCCCGCATCTCAATTGATATCCCCAAAGGGCTTCATTTGATGTAGTCTACAAACTTTCTGCATATTAAGCCCCAAAACATAAAACATACCGCCAGTTTGCATATTAAGTACTGGAGACATAGAAGCCTTTGCATCTTACATTAAAAAGTAAATTAATGGAAAGGTCTGAATGTATTTACTCTACCCTAGGGACATTGGTTAATAGTTTTTGTATCTTAGCACTGTACTTGTTTAGTGATATTCTCACCATCAAAACAGTACTCAAAAATAGCCCTTTTAATGGGCATTACGTGCTCTATGTTTTACATATAATTAAAGTTACTTTTTTAGATGTGCTTAAATTCAGTCTTTCTGTTCTGATATTGTACTAATATCTGTATTCCATATATAACCTTTCAAGCTCATTGCTGATATTGTTTCAGTACTGGAATCCTTTACATGCTGATTTTATGTAAACTGAAATTGTTCCATTTCTGCTGTTTGTTGTTGACTATAACATGTATTGTGATGCTTTCTAGCTTTTTATGGCTTCTAGCTATTTTTGGCTTTATAGCTGAAAAAGGGACTGGATAAATGAATATAAAATAAGGAACTAATACAAATAATGTGCACTTTTAAACTGCAACCTTCTTAATATTACTTGTTACATTAGTCAAGTATTTGTTAGTATTTTATATGGGGCTTCAGAATAAAGACAAGCAAAATATTTAGGTAGCTCTCTCAGAATATAGTTGTCTTAGCTACTGATTGTGACTTATTAAAACCCATCTAACCATTACATGCACTAAGTGTTCATGCTACATAATTGCAGAAATGCAACTTGCCAAACAGTGCCTTTATAAAAAGGTACAACAACAACATTTACTAACTTCCAAGTTTCACATCAAGGCCTGCATTTTGAATTGCAGTATTTTTTTTTTGTTTGTTTTGCATAACTGTCAGAAGTATACATCCACGGTGTAATTTGACAGCATGAAAGATCTAGTGTCTATTGCTATCACTAACAGAAATATTACTAAACTGACAGGAATGTAATAGCTGTGCACAGTTAATATTTGCTTTAGTTAAATACTTCATTTGCAACTTGCTATGTTATTAAACCACAAAGAGTAAGGCTATCAAGTCGGGTATCAGAAATGTGGAATTGTTTTGTACTTTTTAATTTCCATTTATAAGGGGGTTAGCACCAGTTTAACCCCCATTCTTCATCTGTTAAAATCATTTTTAGCTGCAAGTGATTAAGTGGGAACCCCCCCCCCCCACCTTAGAAATATAGCTGACAAGTACAACAGCCACAAAACATTTAACAAAGAATATAAAAAATGCCACCCTGGTTAGCTGGTTATCGGGCAGCAGACATCTGTCTGCTTACATAATCAGACGACTCACTATTCTGGACCTATATACTTAAAGTCCCAATGTTCTCCCATCATCTCTCATTTTTCTTCACCAAAGGAATTTAAAGCACTCAGTTCACACAAAAACTGTTTTTCTTATTGTCTTTTTTTATTGTGCACATACAAAATCATTCCTGTATATTAAAGCTTCCTTGGTTATGTTAAAACTGATTATGTTTACTTTATACCTATAATTTAACAAAATGTTTCAAATAACGACTAACCTTGCTCTGCATGTCTCCCCTCATGTGGCCTACTCTCTGTCACACAACAGCCAGTGATTTTTCAGAGCCAAGAGTGACCCACTCTGACACACATCCTACTTTAGACTTTACCTGGAAACACAGAAATGAAATGTCTTGCTCAAGAACACACTGTGCAAGTAAAAAATTTGGAAGTTAAAACACCTGTCTAGTGTTTTGCAGGCAAATGTTTTAACCACTAAATGACTTACTTTTATTTTCTGGTGAAAGAATGTGTATATAATATAAAAGCTATGTGTCTTGCAATCCTTAAGGTTGGTTTATTTAGATAAACTGATAACTACTCTACTTGTCCTGATGGCAATATAAGTACTACTTTTACCTTGATGGCAGTGTAAGTACTATACTTGCCATGATGTTAAAGTACCATGTGAATCTCAATGGCAGTATAACTACTACATTTTACTTGATGGCTCTAAGAAATCTTGTGGGCAGATTTCATGCTGTAACCCCAGTGGTCTGCAGTAGTAACATTTAGGAAAGTGAAAAGGAAAGATTTATAAAGGAGTAACTGCTCTTGTGAGATTTTCCTGTGAGGCAGAGCCCCTATAGTTCTTTACAATCTGTTCAAGAACTCATAAATACAACCACATTTTTAAAGCAATTGGATAAGAGGGATAATTATCTATGACAAATCACCAAAATCATCCATCATTCCAGACTTGATGACTAAACAGTAGCTTTCATTGAATCTATTTTGGTGAGTTGTTGAAGCCTCAGTAGAAGATTAATAAAGAATCTGATGCTGTTAATCTTCTTTCCATTCATCACTGATGAGTTCGGTTCCGAGGCCTCGGAATTGAGTCCACCTAATACCAAGCTCGCACCAAACAAAAAACTCCCGAGCTAAGCTTCTACCCATAGTGCCCTTCTCCCAGTTACCTCAGATCTCGTTTGCCGCATAGCCGTAAAGCTGTGTTCAAGCCAAGCTCTCAGCTAAGTGGGAAACTTTTGATATCTTTTCTGGATATTTTGTCTATATCTAATTTTTTGTTGGTAATCTTGATATTTCTTTAACTTTGAAGCTGTTTATAGACCTTCTTACCCTTCTGTTTCTACTCTTTTGGTAATTAAGTACCATTGGTGGTACAGCCTTTCTTCCTACCCTTATGGTATTTCTTAAATACTATCATTGGTATTTCTTCTTCCTCCTTTTTCAGCTAACTTGTGTGTTTTTGATATATATATTTAGACATGGATATAGTAGATCTATAGACATATTAGACATAGATATAGTAGAATAGAACTCTGCTTTAGTTTCTACCTGACTTGTAGAATTGTGTGTATTTTGTTTAGTATGTCTTATAAAAAGGGCACATCAGGGTTTAAACATTGTACTTCATGTAAGGGTAAACTGCCTAACAGTGATTCCCATGATGTCTGTGTTTATTGTTTGGGGGTGCCCCATCTTTTGGTGCAAGCCCCTTGTCTGATTTGTCAAAGTTTTAGTCAGCGCACCTTGAACGAGCGCAAAAACAAACCGATTCTGAAGGGCCTCCTTAAGTCACCCTTTTCAGAGGTCCTTTCTGCGAGTGAGGTCTCATCCCCTCCAACCAAGGATAAGAAAAGGTCCCATTCTGTTCCCTCTTCACCGTCTGGTGACCAAGGCAAACCTGTAAAATCTAAGGTACCTAAATTGTCTTCAGAGCATAAGTCCGCCTCATCGGCACTGACCTCTTCCACTCTGACTATGACTGTTCCTATATCCAGCTTCAGCTCCGATACTGTCTACGGTACCGACTACTGACTTTCCAAAGATTACTACAACTTCAGCATTGAGTGCCACTTCTGCACAGTGCATGCCTTCGAAGCCTATCTCTGCAATTACGCTTGCTACTGAACGTTCTGTGTCTGCTTTGAGTGCCCCTTCAGCACCGAGTCCTTTCATGGTCCCGATAACGACAATTTTGATGCCACTTCTTCTGGTCTCCAAACTTGAGACATCGGTGCCGGTAGATTCCACACCATGGACCTGATAGTCTCCATCAACAGATCCATTTCAATGGCAAGTATACAGTCCATTTCCAGAATGACCTGACTCCCTGTTGGGAGTATCCACTAGATGCACCAGGAGCCTTTCTGAGTTTGACATGGTGCATCTTGTGGATCAGCTGTTGACAGCCAGGGGGATACCCACTCAGTCTAGGACCCATCCACCTGAAGGACTTGGGTTGGCCTCTCCACAGACTCCATCCTTATCTCCTCCTTTGACCATACCGATTCTAAAGTCTTCAGCTCTGGCATCCTTTTTGGAGCCCCCCATCTCGGTGTCTGTAGTGGATCTCACTGGGACTCTGGGACTGTCCCTTTGGCCTTCGGTCCCCTGTGGACTGGGCCTTCCTGAACCCCGTGATTGGGCCGTGGGCTCTTCAGCTTGTAGTATGGTTCAGAGTGTATCTATGGTTCTGTCCATGGTGGTACGAGGCTCCACCCTCGGGAGTGGGTTTGATGGAGTGAGGTGTGACCCCAGTTCCGAGGTTGCTCTTCTCGGTTCTGGGCTCCCATCCCTCTTTGGGTGGAACTGCTTTCCAAGCTATGGAGAGGGCACTTCCTTCTGGAAGCATTCCACCAACATCAGAACCCCAGACCTCTTTTCCCCCTGAGCTACAGCTGACACAAGCTGCCACCCCAGGACACTGGGCAGGAAAGTCACAGGAGACCCTGTTAGAAGGCAACCCTCTTCCAAGTCCTCCTCAGAAGCCTCCATTGAGGAGCCTCCATGGAAGAGATCATGCAAGAGGAAGCACATAGACTCCCCTGAAGAGTCTCTGAAAGAGGATACTGATTTCGATGACAGTGAAGGGTCCCCACGATCACACCTGCTTTTTACAGTTTTTGCACTTGTTTTATATCAGTTTAAGTTGTTTTTGTATTGTATAACTGTTGTAGGCTACACACTAAAGTGCGCTAGCCTGTTTATAGCATTTACAGTGTTTCCTGTGTGTTTTTCTGCTGTTTCCTGAAAAAAAAAAAAAATTCTCTTTTCCCACCTTTGCTGAACTAGATTAGTCCAGATTTCAGGTTTTGCTGAATTCCGGACTGTGGTATAGTTTCCTGTGTTGCCCATATCCTTACTTGGATAGGAGGAAGCTTCTCTGTTCACCAGTGAGAGTGGGGTGCTTTGAGCAGCCTATCTGTCCCTGGAGGAGTGGTCTCAGCCCTGAAACTAGTAGCTTATTGGCTGTTTTGGCAATTCCTAATCTCTTTCAGTTTCCCTGCTTTAAAACCCACATTTGCGCGGTTTTGCACCTGTATGCAACTCCGCACAGCTCCTCATGGTGTCCTGCAGAGTGATACAGGCAACAGAGAGACCCAAGAGAGACTTTTCCAGATTTAAGTATTTTTTTTCTCTGTTTCTTTGCTCCAACTGCCTTTTCCCGCCTAAAAAGTGAATTTCTGACTGATCTGTGCTTTAAAAAGTTTAAATTGCATTTGCCTTCTGCTTTTTACAGTTTTTGCACTTGTTTTATATCAATTTAAGTCGTTTTTGTATTGTATAACTGTTGTAGGCTACACACTAAAGTACGCTAGCCTGTTTATAGCATTTACAGTGTTTTCTGTGTGTTTTTCTGCTGTTTCCTGAAAAAACAAACAAAAAAATATTCTCTTTTCCCGCCTTTGCTGAACTAGATTAGTCCAGATTTCAGGTTTTGCTAAATTCCGGACTGTGGAATAGTTTCCTGTGTTGCCCATATCCTTACTTGGATAGCAGGAAGCTTCTCTGTTCACCAGTGAGAGTGGGGAGCTTTGAGCAGCCTATCTGTCCCTGAAGGAGTGGTCTCAGCCCTGAAACTAGTAGCTTATTGGCCGCTCTGGGTGAATTCCTATCTCTTTCAGTTTCCCTGCTTTAGAACCCGCATTTGTGTGGTTTTGCACGATTTTGCGCATAGAGAAGCATCGGGCAGTGCCGCTTAAACGGGTTTAAACTATTCCCGGCTCCACAAAGTCTGCTATTCACTTTTTCCCTTAGAACTGTTCTGAATCTCAAAGTAAGCACTCTATTTTCATTCTAAAGCCCTGCAGTTGCTTGTATAAGTAATCTTATAAGTAAGCACTAATAAACTAAAGCACTACACCCTCTTATACTCCCTTTAAGTACTTGGCTCCCTATTGGTCCTTTTTGATCAGTCAAAAAGTAGTTCCTTATACTATTCTGGCATGTCCAAAAGTCAGTTTCGGGTTTACTCTCCAGTCCAGCTGGTGAATCTGGGAATCTTGAGGCAATGTTGCAACTGCCTTATGTACACAGACCACCCTCTCCTCCTCCCAACAAGCTCAAATATATGTGAGAGCTGCAACTATATAGCCAAACAGGAGGCTGAGCTCTCTCAACCCAATACTGGCGCAGTCAGTCAGGAGGAGAAGGTAACCACACACACCACAAATCCAGTCTCACATAGACCTATCGCAACAGAAAACCAAATACATAAACACACAAAAACATACTCGGAGGCTCTAAATAAAAATCTGCCCAAGCAGCAGAGAACTCCAAAGCAGACATCCAAGCAACCACTGCCCCACAACAATACCCACGTATCACATAGTTCACAAAGTCAGTGTGCCATACAGTCACAGCCCTTAAGGCTAAACAACGCACCTAATACACTTGTAATAGGTGACTCTGTTGTCAGACACACTGACGTCCTACTCACCATGCTGAACAAGGAGAAGGTCACTGTAAGCTACCTGTCAGGTGCCAGGATCCGCCACATAACACAAGCACTCAGGTCACTCCAAAGCAAGTACAAATATGACTCCGTCATTGTCCATGCTGGTGTGAATGACCTGAGACGTACCTCCCTGGACTACATGAAAAGAGACATAGAGGAGTTCTCTGATCATGTAGCCCAGGCCGGTATGACCCTGACCTTGAGTAGCATCTTACCCTCACCAAGAATGATGCCACAGTATAAAGACAAAGTGATCAATTTTAACAATTGGCTAAGGTATTGGTGTCATTCAAAGGGGATCCAGTGTCTGTCAGCCTGGGATGACATGCTCGACAAGCCACATTGCTTCGCTAGGGACAGCTTGCACCTGTCACCCCTGGGTTTTCGAATACTGGTTAAGGCTCTTGGCACCCCCATAGTGCCTTTTTTAGGCAAGGCTCAAAAGACAAACCCACCTCCATAGACAACACAAAGAAAAAGAAACTAAGGGTAATGCTGCTCAACACCAGAAGTCTAAACCTCAAGATGCACGCACTCAAGGCCCTCCCTCAGTATGGAGAATATCAATATCTGTGCAGTAACAGAAACCTGGTTCAAGGCTCCCAAGAGCACCCCAGCACTACCAGGTTATACCTCATACCATGCTTTTTGGCCCCAAAACTCGGACCGAACCACAAAAGGAGGGGGAGTGTCCATATTCATCAAAGATACCCACACCTCCAGGTTAGTGGCACTGCATGAAGCATCGGAGACCATCCATGTGCAACTAACAGTGGGCAAAACTGCCTTTCAGTTTGTAGCCTGCTACAGACCACCCTCCCAAACTCAGGAACCCCACTCGGCTTTCCTGAGAACACTGGAGAATATGAAGGTCTCTCCAAACACCATTATATTGGGTGACTTCAACTACCCAAACATAGACTGGGAGCACTACTCAAGCCCCAACACCCTTGCCCAATGGTTCCTAGAATTTATAAACTCAAATGCTATGGAACAACTGGTCACCACTCCCACAAGAGGGGAAAACATATTGGACCTGATCATCACCAACATGGGGACTCTATGTTCCGTACCAGAGGTATACCCCTCATTGGCAAGATATGACCATAAATTAATCTCACTGGACATCCATATCCCGTCCCCACCCCCAGCCAAGGAAACCACAGTAAAGAACTTCTCAAAAGCAAACTTCACACTTCTCAAAACCGAGGTGGAATCCTTCAAAGCTCCTGGACCAGTGGAAAATACGGCCCAAACCACAGAATCCTTTACAAACACTTTCTATGGACACCTACAGGAATGCATGGTTTGTGCTATCCCAAATAAAACCAAGACTCATTCCTCCAAAGGCAGGAGACCTGTCTGGTGGACTCCAGCCATAAATAAGCTATATAACAGAAGGAGGAAGCTACTACATGATAGAGCAAAATCCCAAAAAGGGAAGGCATCTCTGATCAGTACTAGCAAGAAACTACGATCCCTCATAAAATCATCTAAGGCCAGCTTCGAAAGAAAAATTGCACAAGATGCTAAAGATAATCACAAGGCCTTCTTTAGTTATGTCAGGAACCTGGGTGGCAACTCCCAGATATTCTCTGAGTTAGTTCAAAATGACAAAAAATAGACTGAACCCACAGACATTGCCAACATCCTGGCAGACAGGTTCAGTGCAAACCCCCCCCCCCAAAAAGAGCAAATGTCTATCCCAACAGAGTGTAGCCTCCCTGACATCACAGATGCACAGGTGAGAGCTGCCCTCTCCAAAGCAAAAAACACAGCATCAATGGGACCGGACGGTGTCCCGGGCTGCATCTTACATGAACTCCAAGAAGAACTGAACCTTCACATAAAGTCACTGTTCAGTCTCAGCCTTACTACAGGATATGTACCCAAGGAATGGCGTACAGCAACAGTGGTCCCACTCCACAAAGGTGGTGCCACAACGGACCCCGGAAACTATCGCCCTATAAGCCTGACTAGCCTGGTCTGCAAAGCTATGGAGCATATCATCATGAAACTCATAAACAAAGACATTGGGAACCTCCAAACACTGGATCCTACCCAATTCAGCTTTGTTAAGGGCAGATCTTACCTCTTGAACCTGGTCAACTTCTTTGAAACAGTCGCCAAGGCCATAGGTGAAGGGAAGGTAGTCCACACAGCCTACCTGGACCTCACAAAAGCCTTCGACACAATACCCCACTCTGGCATCATAAATAAGCTCACCAGCTTAAATATCAACCCCTATGTCACAAGATGGGTTGCAAACTGGCTCAGAGATAGAACCCATATGGTCAGAATTGCAGGTGCCATGTCAGACTCTAAACCAGTTACAAGTGGCGTCCCACAAGGCTCAGTCCTGGGACCTCTCTTGTTCGGTATATATTTCTCTGAGGTACAGGCTAACATGGGAGGACTATGGCTGACCAAGTTCACAGATGACTGCAAACTGGGTGCCATAATCGACTCGCTGACTGACACAAGCATCCTCCAAAAGGGTCTCACAAAGACGGATAACTGGTGCCAGAGCCATGGCCTAAAGCTAAATGCCAAAAAGTGCATAGTCATCCCCTTTGGGAAAAACAAAGTGCCCACAAATTACCACATAGGTGGTAATCCATTAAATCTGGAAGAAGTAATTAGGGATTTGGGGACCCAAGTAGATAGCAATCTCTCCTTTGACAATCACGTTGCCAAAGTGGTTAGAAAGACCTTCTATATAGCCCACCTTATCATGAAAGTGTTCACATCTAGATCAAGAGAGGTCATTGTGCCCCTGTACTCATCACTCATCAGGCCCATAATTGAATACAATGCCCCATTTGGGATGTACCTTACCCGACACCTGCAGCAACTGGAAAGACCCCAAAAGCACCTCACCAAGTGGATCAAGGGACTCAAACAGATGCCCTACTCAGTTAGGCTAAAGAAACTCCAGCTCTACTCAGTTGCTTACCACCTACTCAGAGACGATCTGTGCCTGACGTATAAAGCCATGTCCAACCCAGAATTAATGGACATGCTCCACCTCGGGAAATCCAAATCCCTTAGAGCTACACACTCCAGGGACCTAAACCTCATCACAGAAATAAATAGGGCATGCTGGAGGGACAGATTCATATCCCAGAGGCTCCCCTCACTCTGGAACAAAATCCCAGTCCATGTTAGGCAGAGTCCCTCAATGACCCTCTTCAAGAGAAATCTTGACGAGTGGATGGGAGATCGTAGGTTTACCACTGGGATCTCTTCTGTGTCCCTACTAGACAGAGGCGCAGTAAACTAACCTCAAAAGGGCTATCTTTCTGTGACCTACTATACAGAGGCACAGTCAACTAATCTAAAAGGGTGGCGAAAGCCAAACACACTCTGGCTAGGCTTATAAATGCCCTAGGGCAGATAGCCTAGTATCAACCTATGAACCTATGAACCTAAATGTTGGAACAAAGGGATGATTGGAAGCCCACTAACCCTTATTCCGAGGAGTCCATGTTTCTGCAGGCTTTCCCTGTCCAGCCATCTACCTCTTGGGTGACCATGCCTGCAGACAAGCTGGTACAGTTCGTGGTGCAGCATGCCTGGAAGAACCCTGAATCTGTTGAGTCAATCCCTCAGAGACCTGACAAGATACTATTGCCCCTCCTGAGGAAAACCCACATTGGTCAAGAGGATTACCAGTCGATGCTATGGTGGTGGTGGCGGCCATGAAAAAGGACCTCACCAAAGACAGTCATACTGTTCCTCCACCCAACAGAGTGTCTTGGGCTGTGGACAGATTAGGGAAGCGAGTTTTTGCTTCAGTGACTTTTGCCATATAGTCTCTGAATTACTTGGCATATTTTACGAGGCTCCAAAGAGACTTGGTTTCCAAACTCTCTGGAACACTCGCAGGACAGGTGTCTGATGAGGTAAGGGACAAAGTTGCCTCACAGCTTGAAACCCTGAAATCTATCTCCAATTTGTCCATGAGGTTCCTCTCACATGCAACCAAAGGGGCGGCTAGAGTGGCAGGTTCAGGCATAGTTATGACACTCCATGCCTGGATGTGCCTTTGTGACTTCGCGGACCCATCCAAGTCTTCCTTCCTGAACATTCCAATCGAAACATCTTCTCTTTTTTGCACCAAGGTGAAAGACACCCTGGCCAGTTGTGAGCAGGATGGTAAGACCCTGTCTGCCATAGGTCTATGTTTTTCCAATCCTCAACGTTCCTTTTCCAGGAACCAGAGGAGTGGAAAAATGTGGCCCAGAAAAATTTCAGGGTCTTTTCCATGCCACACGTGACAGTGATACCCCCAGGGGGTAGAGGGGTTAACAATTCTGGAAGATGCCCCTACCAAGGCAGAGGGGGTCTGTGTAATCAGGGTCCCAGGGATTCTTTCTCTGGGCATCCTTACCAGTGCTCCTGAAGAGTGGCCTGATTGCTTTCCTCTGGAAGCAGTTGGGGGATGTTTCTCTCTGCACCACGCTGCCTGGCATTCAATAACTTCCGACCGTTTGGTGCAGAAGATCATAACCAAAGGCTACATCATTCCCCTCATCACTTATCCAAAACTTCCGACAAAACTTCCCGATGTTCCACCCAGTCAACAAGAAGAAGCAGCTGCAGAAATAAACAAGCTGTATCAAAAAAGAGTCATCCAAATAGTCCCACCAGACCAGTGTGGATCAGGATTCTACTTAGGATTCTTTTTGGTGCCAAAAAAGACAGGGGACTTGAGACCAATTCTGGATCTCAATAATTTGAACAAGTCTGTTGCCCAAACAAAATTCTGGATGGTCACAGTTCAGTCCATTCTCCCTTTTTCTAAGGGAAGGTGATTGGATGTGCTTGATAGATCTCTGGGACGCGTATTACCACATCAAAATGGACAAGCACTGTAGGAGTTTACTTCACTTCCGGCTAGGAGTCAATCACTACCAATTTCATGCCCTGCCATTTGGACTCTCTACAGTCTCCAGAGTGTTCACAAAGTGCATGGCAGTGGTTACAGCTCACTTGACATTGCAAAGATTCCGGGTGTTTTTGTATTTGGATGATTGGCTTCTCACCGCCCCCACCACGCATCTTCTGGTAACAGCCCTGCAATATTTTCTTTCCCTGCTGAGACTTTTGGAGATATCTATAAACTGGGAGAAATCCAACCTTGTTCCAACTTGGAAATAGAATTCTTTGGAGCAGTCTTTGACACCTGTTCTTGTCTGGTGTCTCTCCCAGCTCACAGACTTCAGAGATTATGGCTCCAGCTCCGGGTGATACTCTGTCAAAACAAAGCCTCAGGAAGGGAGGTTCTTCAGGTTTTAGGATCCATGGCAGCTTCCATACCAATAGTGCCTCTTATGAAACTGCATATGCGAATACTTCAATGGCTTCTGCTATCTCAATGGTTTCCAAATTACCACCCTCTATGCTTTCAAATTCAGATAAGCAATTGTTGCAAGCAGGGCCTTCTTTGGTGGATGAGACCAGACACAGAACTTTTTAGCCATCCATTCCATCCCCCCAACCCAAGGCCATTGTGACCATGGATGCTTTCCTGATAGGGTGGGGGCATTTCCAGGGAAAGACAGTCCAAGGCGCATGATCCGCTTTGGAGGCCAACCTGCATATCAACATTCTAGAACTGAGAGGACTGCTGTTAGTGTTGCAAGCATTCCAATCCGTTCTTCCTTCTGGAATGATCGCAATTCAAGCAGTAAACATGTCAGTAGTCTGGTATGTCAACAAGCAGGTAGGAACCAAGTCCTATCCCCTGTGTCAAGAGGCCATGAGAATGTGGCAGTGCGCGATAGCTTCCAACCACTTTCTGATAGAATTGCATATCCCTGGGAATTCCAACGTCATTGCAGACAAGTTGAGCAGATGTATTCTCCTGCCTCATGAGTGGTCCCTCAATCCCAACGTAGTGGCAAAAAGTTTCAGCAGTTGGGGCCAGCCTTGCTGTGACCTGTTCACCTCCCCATCAAACAACAAATGCAGCAATTATTTTCCCCTTTTCCCCCCACAGGGGGAGTCCCCAAGGGGTGCTCTGATTCATGATTGTCCCACGGGAATGCTGTATGCTTATCCCCCCATCCCTCTGATTCCCAATTCATAAAGAAAGCTATTTGGTTGAAATATAAAGTGATCCTCATAGCCCCCTTTTGGCCTCAAGTTTGGTTCCTCTTCCTTTGGCCTCATCTATTATGTTGACCGTGGATTCTGGACCCTCTTCCAGACCTGATTTCTCACCTCCAAAGGTTGAGTCACCCCAAACCTTTCCAGTCTCAAGCTGACAGCTTGGTTTCTCCACTTCCATTAATTTCCAGGCAGGATAACCTTCCCTCAACTGTACGTGACATTATCCTGCCCTCTCACAAACCATCCACCAGAAGACTATATCTAGACAAGTAGAAGAGGTTTTCTGTTTGGTCTAAGAAAAGGAGGCTAGACCCATGCTTGGCTCCAGTTACAGCAGTTTTACAACATCTGTCAAAATTCTTTGAAGATGGATGTGCAGCTTCTACCATACCAGTACATCTAGCAGCTATCTCTAACTTTCATAATAGGTTCGATAATTCTCACCCCAACTCGCTTCAGTTATGCAAAACCTTTCTTAAAGGGATCTCCCATATTAGGCCTTCAGTCAGACAACCTATAGAGCCGTGGAACCTCACGTTAGTTTTTCAGTCCTTAAATCAATTCCCTTTTGAACCTGCAGTGAAATGTGACCTCAAATTTTTATCTGGGAAGTCCCTTTTACTGGTAGCCATCATGTCAGCAAGACGGATTTCAGGGCTTCGGGCATTATGCATTAAAAGGCCCTATTTAATCTTCCACAAGGACAGAGTATCATTCCAGACAAACCCTTCTTTTCTCCCCAAAGTTATTTCAGATTTTTCCATCACTCAGGCTATTGATTTGGCAGTATTCTCTCAAGGTCTCTTCTGTTTTAAGGTCTCTAAAGCACTCTTTATAGACCGGTGTAAAACTGCTGTTACAAGGTTGTTTGATGCATTTTAGACAAACTGCTTAGCAACTGTTTCACATTTGTTCTCACCTATGATATTTCTGTTCTACTGTTCGGTAGAATTTTATATAGTTGTAGACTTTGCTATTGGTCAGTACCTTATAATGTGATTGCCCATAACCAATTGTATGCACTGAAATACTGGGTTCACTATCCTATTTTACTATTCAAAGAACTGCATTTTTATTTTCTAATCCCTTCTATATCTGTTTGTTCCCACCGCTCTAGGTTTGAATCTCCTATCTTACAGTAGAACTGATAAGTATCTACCTACCCGGTGAAAGGACCCCCAGCAAACAAATCTTCCTACACCTCCTTAGCAAAGAACTTGCCATCCTGCTTAGGAACCCTGTTCACTAGGAGGCAAGAAAGTAAGTGCTATTCTTACTTAGTGGTAACACTGTACACTTGTATATTCTTGCTATATTTATGTAACTATACGACCTAGCCAAGCCACCCAGCAGCCATACTCTCCTCCCTACCCCTTACTTCTTATATTTTTCCCTCTCCTTGGACTGTCTCCTGCTACTTGATATCTTGTTCTTCACTCCCTGTGAGGTGTCCTGCACCTAGCTACTTTTAGGAGCCCTCGCAAACCCTGTTACCTCTTATCTCTGCTCTCTCACCCCTACTGTAATTTCTCACTTTGCCCACTAGATGGCATTCTAAACCAGGTCATCTTCTAATACTTCCATCTTTCTCCTGTTCTTAACCCTAGTCTCAGTTTAGCCCTGAGCACTCTAAACTAGACATTGAACCTTCTCTTGGCCACCCTTGTTTTCCTCATAATGAACTACTTTTTTTTCACTATTACTGTACCTCTGTATCCTGTACCTTCCCTGTTCTTCCTCCCCCATACCTACTCTTCCCACATACTGCTCCCAGTAGTCATCAGCCCACTGATTGTTTTCTGCTGCCATTCATCACTGACCTGTTTCTTCCTGCTCCGTTCGCCCTGCGGGCTCACTCCGCTCCCCTACCCTACCCCCAATTCCCACCCCCTGTGCTCCTAGCCATATACTGCTACAGCCACACCCCCACCCATGATCTTCCTATCACTACCTACTTCCACCTAACAATCCCGCCACCAACCTCTATATCACACTAATTAGTTTATTACCTCTTTTCAAGCCCACTCCCTAACCTCTTCACAGAACACCCTCCATTACTAATATTTTCAGTTTTTTCCTCTTAAACCACATTTATTAAATTTAACTGTACTCTTCTACCATTAACCTTCTCTTCCTCATACTGCACTTTTCTCCTTCTCCCTCCTTTCCCTTATTCTATTTTTCTCCTTCACTCAACAAACTCCAACACCTTACCTACACAACCAAATGGACCCAACACTTAAGTATTATCATACTAACCTGCTACTCTTAATTACAACTCTTGCTTCTCTTACAGTACCATACACACTAACCTCCAATGAACACTTTTCCCTTCCTGGACATCATCACCCCTACCAAGAAACTTTACCTATTTCTCTCATTAACTCCCTCAACCATAGTAACATAACCTCTACCTCCATATATGTACTTCCAAAGTACCATAGATCTACCCATATTGCTTACTTCCTTATCAAAATAACCCAAACTACTACTACAAAATCCTTAAACTTGTTCAATATCCACAGCCTCACCCACTACTAGATGGTGATATTCATCCTAACCCTGACCCCAACACTGATATTACCAATAACCCACCCAACCTAACTACTCCAGCTATCTCCATCCTATATAGATCATCCAACTCCCTCCTGATAGCTCACCTCAACATCCGTAGCATTAATAATAAATTCACCCACCTACATGCACTCTTAGATGTGCACTCATTTGATATTCTCTGCATTTCAGAGACATGGCTAAAGCCCTCAACTGTGGACCATGAGATCACCCCTCCTGGATACAACATCCTGAGATGTGACCAGATAACCAAAAAGGGTGGAGGGGTAGGCATTTTGTATAAATCTGAACTCCAACTTTCACCCTTCAAATTGCCCCTACCCTCAGAAACTAATTCTGAAACCGTTACTGCAAAACTACAAATAAATAGCTCCAAATCTATCTATCTAATTTGCACCTATCTCCCCCCAGGAAATAACATCTATACTCTTGAAAAAATACTTAGTTACCTCTCTGTCCACCTACCCCAAGAAACCATTGTGTTAGGTGACTTTAATATAGACTGGGCTACCTGTAATTCAATCAGTCCTACCAATCACATACATCTTTATGGATTCACACAAATAATAACCACATCTACTAGAATCCACAAACCAAACAGCAAAGAAACCATCCTTGACTGGATCCTTCTAAACAGTCACCTTGACTCTTATACATCAGGTACCCTTTCGGATGATATCAGTGACCACATGTTAACCTATATCATCAAACAAAAAAATTAGATCCCCAACACCAATATTTTTAAAACCTCCCGTTCCAAGAAATTCTTTAACCCTGACAGTTTCCAAAATGAACTTAAAGCATGCAACTGGTCACCATTGTTTCATCTTGAACTTGATGAAGCAGTAACCTGCTTTAATACCAGATTTCTTCAAACCCTTGACTACCACGCCCCCTATCACTCGTCCCGAATAAGGACTAAAACTTCCCCCTGGCTCACAAAGCAAACTAGACAAAATATCCTCCTCAGAAATAAAATTTGGGCCAAATGGAGAACCTCCAGAAACCCAACAGACCACCTCTACTTTAAGCAGTTAAGAAATGCCACCAAGAAAGACATTCTCAAAGACAAAAAAGACTATTACATCCACCTACAACAAACCCACCAACAACATCCACAAAAATTCTGGTCTGGCATTAACAAGCTTCTTCAACCTGGGCACTCTAAAACTCCTACCCCTTCAGGATTCAACCAAAATAACTCTAAACAAAATAACTGTAATCAAATTCCTGATGCTTTTAATAACTATTTTACTGATGCCATTCTATCCCTAGCTAATACTTTACCATCCACAACCACTCCCCCACTAAATACCACTAATACTCCATCACCAACCTTTCTTCTACAACCTGTACCTACATCCCTCATTTGCAAACTCCTTCAAAAATTTAAGCCATGTACCCCTTCTGCTGACTGTCTTCCAGCTGAATACCTGCAAATTGCAGCTAAAGCCATTGCCTATCCCATATCCATCATTATAAATAGAACAATTTTAGAAAGCAAAATCCCTTCATTATAGAAGGTTTCCCACATAATCCCCTTACATAAAGGCGGCCCATCTTCAGAACTCTCCAACTTTCGGCCTATCGCCTTACTCTCTTCATTAGCTAAAATAATGGAAAAATGTATACACAGACAACTGCTCGACCACCTGCTCCAAAATAATTTACTTGCCAACTGCCAGCATGGCTTTTGGCCTTACAATAGCACAACAACTGCCCTGCTATCCTTCTCTGACACCATTAACAAAAATCGAAACAACAACACTTTTTCCTCAGAATTATTCATTGACCTCTCAAAAGCCTTTGATATGGTGAACCATCACATACTTATTGACATTCTAAAAGCTCAATCACTTCATCCTCAAACTTTACAATGGTTTAAATTCTATCTAGATAATAGACAGCAAGCAGTACTTTGGGAAAATAATCTTTCTTCATCCCTCCCTGTGAACATTGGAGTACCACAAGGCTCTATCTTAGGACCCCTTCTATTCTCTTTGTTCATTAATGATCTACATACCAACATACCCCAAGCCACCTGCATAGAATATGCTGATGACTCCACCTTAATTTGTTAATCCAAGTCCATAACCTCTCTCCAGTCCCTAACCCAAACAGTATTTAACAGTGTTGAACACTGGTTCATGAAACACTGCCTTCTTCTCAACCCCAAGAAAACAAAACTATTGCTCTTTGCTCCTACTCATAAGTCACCTCAATTGCACTTCACAGTAACTTATAACAATGGAACCAGAATATCCCCTGATACTACTACCTGTCTACTGGGGGTAACAATTGACAACAACCTTAGCTATGATGACCATAGTAATTCCACTATTAAGTCTGTCAACAAAAAACTAGGCACCCTCTACAGAATCAAAGCTTTCCTCACCCCTGCAGCCAAAATCACTATTGCTCAGACCTACCTTATCTCCACCCTGTTCTATGCTTCAGCTATATACACCAATTTATCTAAAACCAACCTCTCCAAACTTTCCACCAGTTATAATAACATAGCCAGTTATAATAACATGCCACTGGCTCCCCATTTAGAACTCATCACTGTCATAACCTCAAACAGCTGGGATGGTTAGAACTTGAGAACCAACTACTTTTTCAACAACTTGTTATTTTTAAATCTCATTCATTATTGTTCATTGCTCTCTCTCAAATTTTTGCTCTTTGTATTTTTTTTCTTAGCTTATATTTACTAAAGGACTGTATATAGTTTGACCTCACCCTTATGTAAAAAATGTACCATTACTCACTTTAATATTTATTTATACTGTATTTCTTTGTTTATTTTGTCATTGTTTCTGCTTGGAGCTTTTCTCCCCGGGCCTCTACTGAAAATGGACATATATCCAGTTAGACTAGCCCAGTCAACAAATGTAAAATAAAATAATAAATAAATAAAGTATTTTTCCCAAATTTTACTAATAAAGGGGAATACTGTCTACATTTTTTGGATGTACACAGACAACTGAGGTTTTATTTAGACAGAACCAAAGCAATACATAAAACTGACCAACTTTTCATTTCCTTCTCTGGACCTAGAATGGGAAATTCTGTCTCCAAGGTTACTTTATCAAAATGGCTAAGGGACTGCATACACTACATTTATTTATGTGCAAAAAAACCCTATACCACAGAATGTTAAAGCCCACTCTACCAGATCTATGGCAATGTCTGTAGCCTTGCATTTGAGAGCATCTATGTATATTTGCACAGCAGCCACATGGGCTAACCCCCACACTTTTTTTAATCATTACAAATTGGATGTGGTCTCCAGAGGGAGCACTGCCTTCAGCTCAATGGTGCTCAGGAACGTTCTTCCATAAGGGCCGCTCAAGGAACACAAGGTAGCTGGAGATTCTGTCCCACCAGTGATGAATGGAAAGAAGACTGACAACATCAGATAAAGAAGGTATGTCTTACCATAATTTTCCATCTGTGTTGTTGATCTCCCTTCCTTCATCACTTCCCACCCTCCTTCCCCTCCAAAGGCTCCTGGGGGATACTTTGTGTTTGGGTGGTGGGTTAGGGCATTTGCACAGAAATGGCCTCTGCTTTACTAGTACAAGATGGGCAAAATCAATCTGAGGTAACAGAGAGAAGGGCACTATTGGGATAAGCTTAGCTCGAGAGTTTTTTGGTTGGCGCGAGCTTGGTATTAGGCCGACTCAGTTCCGAGGGCTTGGAACTGAACCCATCAGTGATGAATGAAAGAAGATTAACAACACAGATGGAATGTGGTAAGACACAACTTTTTTGACTAATATGTTGTACAGTCTATCTTTTATAGTGTGTGGGCACAAAACTATTTTTTGGTATCCGGAATTACAGTAACACATACTTAGCATATCTTCAGATCGCCTTGACTGTAAATGAAGAAACTCTCCTTATCTACCATTTGAGTGGCAAGGCCATTATTATCATCATCCCACAGGAGACACATTTTTATGCTTCAGACCCAAACCATAAACTAAAAAAATGCTTCAGAACACTTCTGTGAGCTTTCTAGTTGCAAAGTATTTTGGTAGGCATTTAAGTTCATGGCCATAGCTTACAGCTTGGCCATGTCTTCTTTTTCTTTTTTTTTTTTCTTTTTATTTTAATATGGGGCATAGATTTTGAATATAAAACCCATAGGACTTAAAGAATCTAGTTGTCCTGTCAGTGTTTTTCCAGCCTCCACTCTTTTCCTGTTGTGTTCTTAAATTCAGTGATTATTGACTTGTCCACCCCTTATGGTAATTGAATTTCAACAAACCTTCTGGCCCTGTCTTGCTCACACCTATGAGTTACATTCTCCAAGGCCCCAATACTGTGATAATTTTATACAACAGTAACATTTATTCTAATAGTTTAATGCTAACGAATGATTACAAGTTCCTGTCAATTAGAAGTTTGTTTCAGAAGTACACAAGGGTCTGTTAGGTTGCAAGTTGGTTGGATTCTGTCATTTGCAATATTTGTCTGGCACTATATCAGTATATCAGTGGTGAATTATAACAGGAGCAAAATGAGCAGTCACCAACGGCCCACAACTTTAAGGTGGACCTTTGAAAAAAATTTGATACAGAATAAAAAAAGTTGAACTATTGTCTTTTCCAGGGGCATTCAGGAAGTAGCAGTATGCTTTCACATGATGATAACAGTTTTTCCCACACCTACAATGTGCATTTCACACGAGCAGAATGTTTTCTCTCCAAAAAGTAGCATCTGTTAGGAACAGAACATGCTGGATTCCCTGCCCACAGGACTGAGCGAGTACAGTGGGATATTTGAAATGTTATACTTTGCAGGGATGGTGGATGTTGATATTGTTTGAAGTGAAGTACTTGCTTAGAAGCTGAAAATTGCACATCAACAGAATCCTCAACCATGATGTTTGTCTTTTCAGCTTTTCCCGGTTAGGGGTCGCCACAGTGGAACTCCGGTCCGCTAATGATTGGCAGTGTTTTTTTTTTTTTTTTTTATGGTGCCAAGTTGCCAGCCCGACACCCAACCTTCAGCGAAGGCACGCCCATTCACGCATGTCTTTCAGAGGCCACTCGACCGTGGGGAGGACATGCAGACTTCACACAGAAGGCACTCCAGCCGAGAATCGAACAGGAGAACCTCTTGCTGTGAGGCAACAACGCTACTGCTGAATCCTCAACCATGATGTGGTACAAAAAGTTTATTTTTCTGACTAAATGAGTGAATGTGGGATGTTGAAATTGCAGACTACTACTGTGTGCTTTGTATATATGTACAAGTGTGTGTGTGCATGTGCATCTGTGTGAGACAGAAATGCCTCATGAAAGAGAGCACTCTAAGTGACTTGCTCAGAGTTGCACATTATGTAGAAAGAATCAAAACTTGTAGTCTTAGGTAGGCAGCTCATTAAAAGCTTGGAATGTTAATCCTCCACAGTATCTGCCATAAGAATTTCATAGTTTGAGGTTCACAAAATGCATTCAGAATGCATGTTGATGCAAAACCTGTTCTGTTATTGTTTTAAGTGACCGGTTGTTCTGTTAACTTTTTAAGTGATTTACAATTGTCTGCTCGTGTCTGTCTCCCTTTCTGTGGAACATGTCTGAGCTTGACTCATTTATGGTCTGTTCTTGAGCAAGTCACTTCACCAGATGGTACATTGAGGAACCTGGAAATTTGGGCTAGGCTTGTATATGGTCTCCTGGACTGCAAGCCTAATAACTATCTATGAGTCAAAGTAGTTATAATGTAAAGGAAAAAAATTGATCATATTAAATAGGAGCATTATCACATGTTTAGTATGATCATTGATTTTTCTTGCTTTGTTGAATTTTGACAATGTGTTTATTCAGATGTGAATAAACTGGACAGCATAAAGTAAGTGTATAATATTACTATTGTATCTATGAATTCATTTTTAAGTTGCTTGCTCTTTTAACAGGTATATAGGTTCATAGCTTGGTACTAGGCTATTGGCCCTAGGGCCTAGGGCCTACACAAGCCTAGCCATAACAATTCCCTGGATATTTCTTCCCACAATATTTACTTCCCTGGACCCCTGTCTAGCAGGGTGACTGATGTGATCCCTGGGTGAATTTCCATCCAATCGTCAAGGTTCCTTTTGAAGAGGGCCAAGTAGGCGCACTGCTTGACATGTATGAGCAGTTTATTCCAGAGTATGGGGAGTCTCTGGGTCAGGAAACTATACTTCCAGCATGTTTTGTTCATTGTGAAATGCACTATGTTTTGGATACAACAGTTTTTTTTAGAACGTAATGCAGATTAGTAAGGCTATGAGCTGTTAAAGAGCTGCTTCCTGTAGTACATAGTTTGATTTCCTCATCCTTCATTTTTTTCTTGTGGGTGACTCATAGATTCATAGGTGTTTACTAGGCTAATGACCACAAGGGCCTTTCTAAGCCTAGCCATGCATCCCAAATCTCTGATAAGTGTAGGCATGGGCCTGGGAGATGAACCATTTACAGGTTACTTGTGTCCATTAGAGAAATAGGTGCCACACCAGGGATGAATTTCCAGTTTCCAGTTTGCCATTCAGTTGTCTAAGTTACACTTGAATTGGGTTAGGGAGGAACTCTGCTTCACATGGATGGGGAGCCTGTTCCATAGACTGTGTAGTCTCTGGGATACATACCTATCTCTCCAGCAAGTCTTATTTATACCACAGCCTCTGACACCAGTTGTTTGTGTCATCCCCTCCTGGAGAACATTTGTGTCAGTGTAAGATTCAATGACAGCTCCTAATTTGCAATCATCTACAAATTTAGTCAGCTAGAGACCAATGACATTGGCCTTGGCTTCTGAGAGGTAAATGCCAAAAAGGAGCGGTTGAAAGACTGATCCCTGAGGGATTCCACTTGTGACTGGCCTCTTTGTAGAGGTGGACTCCCCAATTCTAACTTCCTGGATCCTGTCTGTGAGCCAGTTGGCTATCCACTGGGTGACATACGGGTTTGTACCTAACCTCTTGAGTTGCCAACAATGCCCGACTGGGGTATTGTGTCAAAGGCCTTGGCCAAGTCAAGGTAGGCAGTGTGGACAATGTTGCCTTCATTCATTGCTTTGGTGACCTTCTCAAAGAAATCCATCAGGTTGAGTAGGCATGATCTGCCCTTGGCGAAACCCAAAAGGGTTGGGTCCAGTGTCTGGAGGTTTACTATGTCTCTGTTGATCATCTCCATGATAATTCTTTCCATGGCTTTACATATAAGACTAGTGAGACTTATCGGTCTGTAGTTTCCAGGGTATGTAGATAACCCATGTTTGTGCAGAGGGATGACTGTTCCCTTTCTCCATTCATGAGGCACAAAGCTTGGTTGTAGGCTACAGTTAAATAGTAATTCCAGAGGCCTCGATAGGTCATGTTTCATGCTATTTAGAAGGCATCCTGAGATCCTCTGACCAAGTTACTTCACCAAACAATAGTCATAGGCTGCTTCTGAAAAGGGACACTTGTGTCCATTGAGCTGTCCCAGGCCGTTTGCAAATGAGTTATACATTTGTCTTTTTAATTCCTGTACAGTTCACATAGTTGCTAATTAGTACTTTGCTGTATGTTGAGTATGAATCCCACTGTGTCTCTTGTACTTTTTGGGTTGCCAGATGCATTTTCACTAAATGTAGATTTCAATGGAAGAGAAGTTTACTGTTTCCCATGCCAAGTTTGTTTTTAATATGAGAGTGTTTTGTTTAGAAAATGGATGTCTTTTCAGATTTTACAGAAAATACACAGTTTTAAAAGAAGCCCAAGGTTCTGTGATAATTGTAAAAGGAAAGAAAAAATATGTACACTGATACGTTTTAACAGTGTTTATGGCAACTTGGGAGAGGCAGACAAGTATGGAGCATTGATGTGGCATATGTATATTGTTTAATAAAATGTATTTTCCTGAACCACTGAACTGAATAAAAAATGAAATTGTTTCCTTCTCTGATTTGTTAAAAATACCTGACCACTATTTTGCTGATATAATCTATCTGCATAATGATAATGTTGGTGAAAGGGTGTTTAGTAATGTGTTGAGTTGGATTTAGGGGTAGGATTAGAGTTATGGTTAGCAAACATGAGTAAGGTGATGGTGGGGGAGTATTTCCAGCCATATGGAAGAAGGCACACATTATTCTCCTTTTTTTTCTATGCAGCCAAACAGCTTCAGACAAAAAGGCATTCTAAATATCTTATCAAAAACATTAGAACAAATCTATCTACAATTCTCTGCATATATTCAACAGTATAACATTCTTAGAACTAGTCAGTATATATTTCATTAAGGTTATTCATTCAATATGTTCCTTCCCTAGATATAAATGTTTGTGAAAAAAATAAATGGGAAAACCAGTACTTAAGTCTATTTCTTGACCTTTCAATGGACTTTAATACCATAAACCATTCAACATTACCAAACAGATGAAGTGCCACTGCTTTCATCCTGATACTTCAGTCTAATAGATACTTAGAAAGCAGATTTTATGTTATAAGATGGGGATAACCACTATCTACTGCATTTATAACGAATAACGATATGTCACAAGACTCCATAATATTACCTTCATCAATCAGCTTTTATGTTAATGATTCAGCCTTTATGTTAATTTATTCACGTGCTAGAGAACTATGTATAATTCAACATGCAGATTACACAGCTCTACTCTGTTCTACAAAAAAAAAAATCACCACTGCTGAAATAAATACTCCAGTATAGTTTTGTAATTCTGAAAAATAGGATCAGTCAAAATCCTCTGTTTCTTAATCCTACCACAAGTAGTCAAATTCAGTTCACCACATTTCAGTGCAAGACTTTTCAGTTGTTTAAACTTACCAGGAAAACATCCACAGGTGACCTCATCTGTCTATCTCTGACACCATAAATTACTTGGTTTACATTATTATTATTACATTATGAAATTGCAGCTGCTAAAATGATTTCATTTGTGTTTTTGCATGTTCTGTGCTTGTGGAGCCAGTCCTGACTCAACTCTAGAGGACTTTTTTTGGGTTCCCAAATTTGGTTGAGAGGTGCCAACTAGGGGGGTAGCCCAGGACATCAATTGACCTTCTGATATAAAATTGTACTACTATTCACAATCAGAAATGCATTCATTAGTGTTTTCTAAATATACAGTGTACACCAGTACCATTATTTAATCATGTTGTTCCAATGGAAATATCTGGAAATATCTTAACAAACACCACAAGACAAAAATATGTCAGTATGTTTTTCAAAAACTCACTTGGCCAAAGATGGAATAACTCTCTAGAAATGTAATCAAGCTAAAAAAAAATTATTTTAAAAAGGTGTTATTTTAGTTCTCAATAGGTTGCATCCAGTGAATGCTATAAATGAATAGTAACATTAGAAAAAAATGCCTAACTTGTTCATATAATTTAAACAATGCATCCATTTTATGCATGAATGCTTATCAGTTTTAATCTGTTTATATTATTTTTATGTAGCTACATGTTAAATACAGGAATTTTGCTTTGGCGTCTAGTCTTTGTTTTTCCTGCATCTGTATGGGTTCTTTCTCTACACATTTCTGTTTATTCCCACCTCTCCCTTATACATGCTGGTTGATTAGCGTCTTCTTTTACCTTAACTGCAAGGGTATTTACTCAGTGGTCTGAACCCAAACTGTTTCCTCTCTCCATTCAAGAGGTGATGTTTGATCACTTCCTGTCACAATCAATGGTGTTTAAATGACATTTTGATGCCAGATATTTTTGGGAAGTGTTAAAACAGCTAAGAAGCACATGGGGCAATATTTTATAAAACTATTGAGAGTGTAGAAGGATAGGAAGATTGGACTGGGAGGTGAGGGAGCTCAAGAGGATAGTATGAGATAGTGAAGTGTGGTGATGAGGAAAAATAATAGATGGCAGGAATTTAGGAGGATGGCATAGGCCTTCTTAGTCAGAGGGAAAGTACCTGGATAGGAAGAAATAGTACCAGAGTAGGCAGGAGGAATGAGAATGCTCCACAGAGGGGGTAGGGCAGGAATCAGGCCAAGAAGACATAGACAAAGAACATATAAAGAAGAATAAGGATGCACCATGTAAGAGAATTGCCAGTAGGTGATAAGTACAGAATGAATGTATGACTAAAGACAGGAAATTCGACGTAGAAAAGGGCAAAAAATGGTATACTATGTAAGGAGAGAGGAGACATAGGTTTAACTAGAGGATAAGGAATGGGAGGACAGGAGGGAAGAGATGTAGCAGAAGGCAGAAGGGACTGAGGGGAATTACAAGAGATGTAGCCAGGGATGTACAGCAGTGAGAATGGTGTGTAATGGGAACACGGTCTGGTGCAGCACAATAAGGGGGGTTGCTGGAATGGACAATGAGTGGTATAATTGTAGTGCAAATGGGTACTAGTAGACTGTGTACTGACATGGAAGCAGGAACTGAGAAGGGAGGGAGAGCCAGTATGGCTACAGTGAAGAGGGTTTTTTATTTGGAATCTTGGTAGCAAAGGGGATGGTAAGATTAGAAAAAAGATGGGTAAGACCAGTGAAACCACCCTTAGCACTCTCAGAAGGAGGTGGCTAGGTTAGTCAAAAGAAAGAAGGGGATATATGCATGTTAAAATGTACTGTACATAGGCACCTGTGAGCTATCAGAGGTGATAGATGAAGTGGTGGCAAGCAGGACCAAGGAGTTGGTATAGAAATGCCAGGACAGAGAGGTTGGATGCAGCACATTCTGAAGTGCTACCTGTGCTGTCATCCAGCATACCAGTGAAGGAGAGGAAATGTGAGTACAGTGTCTGGCTGCAACAGAGGATAAAGGAGAAGACCTTGGAGATAGTAATGGGATGCAGAGAGATCCGACAGAGATGGGTTTCGCCTTTGACCTGAAGGGATGCTGATATGAAAGCTGGGTTGAGAAAGCACGTGCCTATGATAATACTTTTAACCTAAGATGAAGATGGAAGAGGTATCATGGAAGAGAATACATGGACCATTACTTACAGGGCAGTTACTAAAGGGTCTGTTACTTGGGCACTAGAAAATAGGAGAAAACCAACATAATGGGAATGATCCATAATATTGCTGAGGAGTATCAAATGAGGATGGTTCGTAGTATTGCTGAGTAGTATCAAATGAGATCATTCATAGTAAGGCTGAGTAGTATCAAATGAGATCATTCATAGTAAGGCTGAGTAGTATTGGATAGGATTATTCATGGCATGGCTGAGTACTAGTACTGTGCTTTGCAAGAAATCTGAGAAGGAAGATTAGGGAACTACAAAAAGTGAAGCAGGAGGGAAAGTTGGATTTTGCTAATATTATGGAAATATGGGCCATTTTTCAGGACCGGTAAGACATGGCAGAATGCCTTATCCATTAGCACTGCAGCTTAACAGTTCTTTACTCTCCAGTTCTACTCAAAGCAAGAGTGCCTTCTGTGTGATGTCTGCACATATTTCTCTCTTTGTAGCATTTTTTTACATGTGATTCTGTTTTCCCCTATGAAATAAAGACATGACACTGATTAAATGGCATTTTTCCAAATTGGCTATGGGTGTGCATGTTATTTGAGGATGAGTGTGTGTGCGTGTGTGTGTGTGTGTGTGTGTGTGTGTGTGTGTGTGTGTGTGTGTGTGTGTGTATCCTGAAATGGTTTGAATCCCCATTCAGTGTTAGTTCCCTTGCTCCTCTGCCTTGTCTCCAATGAATGTTGAAATAGGCTCTGCACCGCCCAGCTCTAAAATGGATTAAGTAAGCTGAGCATGGCTGAATGAATGGAATTACCAGGATATAGGTTGTTTATGAATGACAGAAAAAGTAAGTGTAGGAGGGTTGTTATCTATGTAAGGAAGGACAATAAATGTGAAGTTTGACAGGAGGAGAAGGAAAACCACCCCTTAAAGGGAGAGAGGAAAGCAGACAAAGTAAGAACTCTGAGTAAATACCCTTGCAGTTAAGGGAGAAGAGGGCAGTAATCAACCAGAATGTCTTTGGGAGAGATGCGAAGAAACTGAAACTTGAAGAAAAACATCCACACAGACTCAGGAAAATGATAAAAAAGTTTTACATAGACAGAAACAAGGAATTGGGACTGAACCTCCATGATACAGAAACTTTAACCACAGAACCATCAGGCTGCCTTTACTATTAACAAGTTTCTGTATTTAATGATAAATTATCAGGGAATATGCAGCAAAAACACCTGAAATAAGCCTATAAGGCTTGATTTTGAAACCTTTAATTTGATGTCAATTTTCATTCTATCCACAACTGATGGGTTCAGATCCAGTCCCTCAGATACGACTAGGCCATTGCTAAAGCTCGTGGCAACCAAATACTCATGCTTATCCCTTACTCATAATGCACAGACCCTAAGTTACCTCTGATCTCGTTTGTTGCTTTCAGTAAAAGACATGGTTTACCATGCCTCTGGACCTGTTGAGATAAGTGTTTATTGTTATCTTATAAAATCTTCCATTTTCTAATATTTCTAATTTCTAATATCCCTTACCTTTCCTCACATTATTTCTTTACCGTTGCGATAGGTAGTTAACTTTATATTTCCATTTCCATACATTGTGTACTTCTAAATTACTATTGCTATTCATTTTCTGTCTTTCTACACCTTTTTCAATCTATTGCTACCACAGCTGGCACCTTTCCTACTGCTTTTTACTATTTCCAAAAAAAACATTTTTTGATTTTTGAAAGTGATTTTCTATTGTTGCAATACAATGTCAGAAAAAACCGCCATTGGATTAAAAAAAACACATTAAATGCGGGCAAAATCTTCCTATAGCAAATTCCCACACTTTGTTTACTGCCTTGAACCTTTACATTTGAAGAAAGATTGTTTCTCCTGCCATTAATCCAATCCCATGGCACTTATAGAACAGAAAAAATGAGATCTGAAGTAGGATATTCATTTGTCTGCAACCTGTGGGTTATGGATCCGATATCGGATCCGAACCGGCATGGTTTTCCAGCTATGGATCCAAGCTCTCAGCTCCTCCCCTCACCCATAATGCCCTGCTCTACCCTCATGACCTCAGATCTCGTTTGCCGCGCATGGTGACTGGATTGGTTTCTATAGCTCTCAGCTAAGTGCTAGTTTTTCTAACTGTTAATACAGAATTTTGAAGTTTTTTATTCATTTTTTGTGTGAAAGTTTAGGTATCCCTCTTTGATATTTTACTTTAGAGTTAATCTAAGTATTTTTTTTTCCCTCCCCTCGCTGTTGGCGTAGTGTGTGTGTGTTGGGCCTGTGTGTGTATTTTGTTTTAGTTACTTTAGTTTAGTAGCTTGTTTATAGATTGGGATGGCTGAACAGCCCAAATCTATATTTTCTAAATGCTCCGAGTGTGGCCATAAGCTTTCCCCAGCTGATGGCCACACTCGGTGTGTTAGGTGCCTGGGGGTTGAACACCTCACATCTGGATGCTCCATTTGTGCAGGGTTCAACCCCAGGGCACTGAAGGAGCGGAGGTCCAAGCTTGTCTTGGCGGGCCTTTTACCGCCGGACTCGGCTCCGACCTCCGCTCCTTCGGGAGTAACCGTGGCTTCGGTTCTTCCCTCCGTGGCACCCCCTCCTCCTCCTGGGACTCAACCTCCCGTTTCTGGTTCGGAGGAGAGGGATGCTAGGAAAAAGGACCGGAGGGAGAAGCACCACAAGCGGCGGGCCGAGACCTCTGTTTCGGCCCCGCCAGCCAAGCGGGCTTCTCCCCCGGCTCCGTTGTCGGCTCGGTCTCCTCCTTCTCGGCTCCGGTCCCCAGTGTGCTTTTCACCGGGTCCTGAGGAGGAGGAGACCCGATCTCCGTCGAGGCTATCGAGGAGGCACTCCAGGCCTACCTCGGTAGCCTCGTCGAGATCTACATATAGCCTTTCTGATGCTGATCTGGACCGGATGATGAGAAGATTCATCCAGGCCCAGATGCAGATGGGAGTGCTCTTGCCTCCCCCCCCTCTGGGGGGGAGCTCAACACCCTTTTTCAAACCTATTGCTCCTTCTCCGACCCGCTATCCGGGTTCGGAGCAGCTGGAGCCGAGCAGCTTCGGAGCCGGGGGTGGGTCAGCGCCGATAGTACTTGGTACTTCGGATCCGACCCTGCCCTCGAGTGCATCGGATCCGACCTCTCGGAGCCTGGATCCGAGCCTCGGATCCGGGGGGATCAGTGCTCCTTCGGCGCCGTCTGTGTCGGTGAGCACTGTCCCTTAGGATCCGAGCGCTTCGGCGCCGGCTCCGATCCACTCTTCGAGTCCGAGGGGGAGCCGATTGTCGGATCCTTTGGTCGAGGTCGGCTCCCCTTCGGCATTTGATGTAGTGGAGAGGGCCCTGTTGAGGGTCTCCGGACCCCCGGCACTTGTTCCGGCTCCGTCCCGCGCTCCCTCTGCACTGGGCCAGGCTTCCACCATCCGCCCCTGGGACAGCCCGCTTGTGCCCCAAGTTGCTCCAATGGAACAGTTGCTGCTTGCAGGACTCCTCTGACAGCCCCCAGAGGATGTCCTCGCAAGCATACGTGCAAAAGGAGGCACATTGACTCCCCAAGTCTCTCCCAGAAGACACGGACTTGGAGGGAAGGGAAGGCACCCCCCGGGCACCCCGAGGATGTCTCATTTGGAGACATCATGGAAATGCTCCGTATAAGGGGGTGGTCTGCCCCAAGTCTTCCTCGGACGAGTCCGTGTTCTTGGAGGCATTTGAAGTGGGCCCGTCTACCTCTTGGGTGTCCCTCCTGCCGACCCCTGGTGGACCTCATTACCACCAGGGCGTGGAAGGAACCGGACACCGTGGAGCCAATTCCTAAGAGGCCCGATAGGATCCTTAGCCCACCGTCCGACCGTGCCCATTGGAGTAAGGGGCCTCCGGTAGATGCCATGTTGACGGCGGCGCCACCAAGAGGGAACTGGCTCAGGAGAGTCCTCAGTCCATCCCCGAGCAAGGAGTCTCGGATGATGGACCGCTTGGGGAAGCGGATGTTTAGTTCAGCGACCTTCTCGGTAAGGGCGCTGAACTACTTGGCACATGTCATTAGGATGCAGCGGGATCTCATTAAAGAATATGCTGCATCTCCCCCAGAGTCCATTTCGGAGGAGGACAGGGTTCTGCACTCCACCCGTATGGCCACTCTTAGGTCAGTTACTAATACCTCTATGCGGCTACTCTCCCACGCTACGGAAGGCGCCGCTAGAGCTGCGGGGACAGGCCTAGTCACTAGACGTCAGGCCTGGCTTCGCCACTGCGATTTTTCTGAGCCCTTCAAAGCGTCATTTGCGAACGCCTTTGATGGTTCTGCTCTCTTTGGCAAAACCGTTCGCGAGACGTTGACCCAGAGCGAGAAGGACGGGAAGACGCTGTCTGCCATCGGAATCCGCTTCTCTGCACCCCAGAGGCCCTACTCTAGGAACCAAAAGGGTCAGAAGAAGATGTGGTTCCGGAAGTCGCAGCAGTCCCAGCCTGCTCCGGACAACCAGTCCTTCCGTGGCAGAGGAGGACAGGGAGGACGCCGCCCTAGAGGCAGAGGGGCTCTAGGAAACTTCGGGTCCAGGGAACCTTTCTCTGAACGGCCCGCACAGCAACCCTGAGGGGTTGCCCGACTGCTCCACTCTGGAGGCAGTCGGGGGACGCTGGGCACCTAGCGGCATGGGAGTCCATAACATCAGACCGCTGGGTTCTCCAAATCATATCCAGAGGATATCGCATCCCTTTCCTTCACCTTCCAAATTTGAAGTCCCTCCCAGACGTCCCACCCGGTCAACGGGAGGCCGCTTTGGCAGAAATTGGCCATCTGCTAAAGAAAAGAGCCATCCAGCCCGTCCCCCAGACCAGATCGGATCAGGGTTCTACTCCAGGTTCTTTTAGTGCCAAAGAAGACGGGGAACTAAGACCAATCCTAGACCTCTCTCTCTTGAATCTGGCAGTCCCCAAAGAAAAATTCAATGGTCACTCTGCAATCTATTCTCCCCTTCTGGGAGAAAATCACTGGATGTGCTCGATAGACCTCAAGGACGCTACTACCACATCCTGATGGACAGGCGCCCAGGAGGTTCCTCCGCTTCCGGCTGGGAGCCAGTCACTACCAGTTCGGGTCCTTCCCTTTGGTCTCACCACAGCCCCCAGGGTGTTCACCAAAGTATTAGCAGTGGTAGCGCCCACCTGAGGCTTCAGGGGTGCAGGTGTTTCCCTACCTGAACGACTGGCTTCTTACGCCCCAACAAGGCATCTACTTTTATTGGCGAGACTCCTTTCTCCATCTTGCTCCTTTTCTGGGCATTACAATAAATACAAAGAAATCCAACCTGGTGCCCACACAGCTCTTAGATTTTATAGGGGCCAGGCTAGACACAAGGAGTTTACGAGCCTTCCTCACTGCGGACAGAGTTCAAAATCTGCAGCTCCAGGTGCGGGCCATTCTCCTCTCAAGTTCTGTTCCGGCGGAGTTGGTCCTGAGGGCTCTAGGGTCCATGGCATCTGCTATAGCACTTCTTCCTCTTGCCAGGCTCAATATGCGCATTCTACAGTGGACGCTCTTAGTACAGTGGTCATACCTTGCTCTCCCCATGCATCATCCCATTGCGATCAGCAAGGCTTGCAAGCGGTCCCTCTTGTGGTGGCTTCACTCCCCAGATGTCCACAGGGGCCACCCATTTTGTGCTTCTCCCCCTCTCGCCACGGTGACCACGGACGCCTCCCGCCTCGGGTGGGGGCACTTATGGCCGGACCGTCCAAGGCACGTGGGACGATTCAGAGACCTTACTGCATATCAATGTTCTAGAGATGAGAGCAGTGCTCTTAGCGTTGCTAGCACTTCAGGACTTTCTTCCCTTGGGAACAATTGCGATTCAATCGGACAACATGTCTGTGGTCTGGTACATCAACAAGCAAGGGGGAACAAGGTCTTACCCTCTTTGTCGAGAAGCCATGAGAGTTTGGGAATGGGCAATCTCCACCAACCACTTTCTAATAGCAACGCACATTCCGGGTCGGTCCAACATCCTAGCGGACAAGCTCAGTCGCACCATTCTGACCCCTTACGAGTGGTCTCTCAATTGTCGAGTAGCAGAACGCATATTCGCACGGTGGGGAACTCCTTCATGCGATCTTTTTGCCTCTCCCTCAAACACCAAGTGCGACAGTTTTTTCGCTCTGATACCTCCTCCCGGAGGTTCCCCAAGAGACGCTCTGGTGCATGCTTGGCCACCCGGTCTTCTGTATGCTTATCCACCCTTGCCTCTGATGCTCCAAGTTCTTCAGAAAGCCTCTCGGGTGGGTTGCAGAATGATTCTCATTGCTCCGTTTTGGCCTCGACAGATCTGGTTCCCCTTCCTAAGGTCTCACTCGGTGAATCCTCCTTGGATTCTAGATCCCGTCCCGGATCTGATATCCCATCCATCTTGCATACCTCCTCTGAATCTGGACAACCTGAAGCTGACCGCTTGGCTGCTCCAGTTCCACTCTTGATCAGGACTCCCGGTATTTCGTCACCTGTTAAGGCAATTTTGGTGGCAGCTCATAAACCATCCACTAGAAAGGTTTACCGCAGCAAGTGGAAACGTTTTTCTTTGTGGGCGGAGCGGCAAGGCCTGAATCCCTTCACGGTTCCTCTTCCATTAGTGCTTGACTTTCTAACCACTCTTTTTAATGATGGTGCCAGCAGTTCCACAGTCAAAGTACAACTGGCGGCAATTTCTCATTATCACATTGGCCATGACTCTAATCCTCTTATGTCAGCCAAATTGTGTAAAATTTTTCTTAAAGGTACTTTTCTTCTCAGGCCCCCTATAAAACAAGCGGTTCCTCCTTGGGACCTCTCTCTGGTTCTACAGGCCTTGACCGCCCCCCCTTTCGAGCCAGCGGCTACGGTGGATCTCAAATTCTTGTCCTACAAGACAGCCTTTTTGGTAGCCATTACATCGGCCAAGAGAGTTTCTGAGCTTCAAGCATTATCAGCTAAACCTCCTTACTTGGTATTTCATCCGGACCGTGTCTACCTCAGGACCAACCCGTCCTTTCTTCCTAAAGTCGCTTCTGAAGCAAACATCAATCAGTCCATTAACCTCCCTGTTTTCTTCCCTAAATATGAAAACAAAGGTGAATATAAGCTCCATTCATTAGATGTTCACAGGCAACTTAGATTTTATCTGAACAGGACGGCTGGTCATAGGCAATCTGACCAGTTGTTTATTTCCTTTGCAAAATTCAATTTGGGCAAGCCAATTTCTAAAGTTTCTCTGTCCCGCTGGATTTCACAGTGCATCTTATTGGCTTATCAAGCTTCAGGAAGGCCCGCACCGGAGGGTGTTCATGCCCATTCAACCCGGTCAGTATCTACCTCAGCAGCCTTCAAGGCTAGGATTCCTCTAGATGATATTTGTGCAGCAGCCACGTGGGCTTCATCTCATACTTTTATTTCCCACTATAAGTTGGATCTTGCATCTAGGGTAGAGCATCCTTTGGCTCTGCGGTGCTCCGGAATATCCTTCCATGATGGCCGCCCAAGATTCAGGTAGCTGGGGACTCTGTCCCACAGGTTGGAGACAAATGAATATCCTACTTCAGATTTAGAAGTTATGTACTCACCATAACGTTCCATCTGAGTAGGTGTATTCATTTGTCTGCAGCCATCCCGCCCTCCTATCCCCCTGGCCTTTCAGTTTCCTGCATATTCTATGTTACCCTTTTCAGGGTGTTGTTGCTTTGGCAAACTCGATCTGAGGTCATGAGGGTAGAGCAGGGCATTATGGGTGAGGGGAGGAGCTGAGAGCTTGGATCCATAGCTGGAAAACCATGCCGGTTCGGATCCGATATCGAATCCATAACCCACAGGTTGCAGACAAATGAATACACCTACTCAGATGGAACGTTATGGTGAGTACATAACTTCTAATTTATCTTAAAGGGTTTATTACCTTTTGCCTTTGGAAAGGCTATATCTGGAGATCATGCTCCCAAATCTAAACAATTAAAAAGCTCTTCTCTGAAACCTTCTATGTCTTCCATGGTTTCAGAGCCAACCAAGAAAAGATGGATCTGACCTCACCTTGTTTGATCTGACTTCCTCGGATCTGACAAAAAAAGTATCTGATCCAACCACTTCCAGTCCTGCCAGTTCAAGAGTTATTAACCTACCCAAAACAAGGTACTCAACTTCTGTGGATCCAGTGTCCTCAAGAATGCCATCACCATTTTTTGGAGTATCACAGACCCAGGTCCCCATCTATTGTTTCCAGTCATTCTTCCAGAAGTTTGGAGGAAGATGTGGAAAGAATGATGCAGAAAATCCTCTTGGCGCAGAGTCAGATGAGTGTTTTACCGGCTCCTACCTCTTATAGTCAGGAGGTCTTTTCTACTACAGACCCACAATAAGTTCTTCCTTTGACTCCTTCAACTGTTTCAGTCCCTGGTTCTGAGCTGTCCCACTCTGTCTGGCTTTGATCCAAAGCTAGCAATAGCTTTGGATCCAAAGCTTACTCTGAGTGCCCCGGTTCAGTCTGATTTGAAGAACGGTCAGAACTAAAGCTTCCCTGTCAGATCCAAGGTGTTGGAGTCAACTCCAGAGTTGTTGGAGCTATCTCTGTGCCTTGGAGCCTTGGCACTGGATAGCTGTGCTCTGGCTTATACCTCAAGGAGACTGTTTTAGAGTGGGAGAGGACTGCGGACCAAAAGCTTGTCTTGGCAGATCCGAGGTGTTCTCTTTCTCTGGACTGGTGTTCCTTCAAGGCTGTGAAGAGGGTTTTCTTTGCCTCAGCAGAACAGACAGATCCAACACCCTCGGATCTTAAGCCTTCTACCTTTCTGTCTGTGCACTCGGAGCCTTATCACTCTTTTTACCACATGGACAGCTAATCCAAGACCCCCAGGCTTTCCAACAGGGGATATCGATTTCTTCTGATACCTCCCCAGAGCATCCCACTGAGGAGCTCCCTTGGAAGAAGACATGTAAGAGGAAGCACTTCAACTCCCCAGTAGAGTTGATCACTGAAGATATGGACTTCAGTGAATGTGAAGGGTCCCTCTGGTCACCTTCTGAAGATGTCTCATTTGGAGACATCCTCAGGATCCTTAAACAGAGAGGAAGCTGGACGCCCAGTAACCCGTCATCCAAGGAGTCTGTATTTCTGGAGGCTGACAGTACTGGCCCATTTACCTCCTGGGTTACTCTGTTCACTGACTAGCTTATTGAGTTAGTCTCTTGGTGGGCATGGAAGGAACTAGACACAGCTGAACCCATACCTAGGAGACCAGACAAAATTATGGCACAACCTTTGGATAAGCAGCTTAGGGGTAAAGCAGTGCCTGTTGATGGGTGGCGGCCACCAAAAAGGAACTTCCGGAGGATAGTTCCACTGTTCATCCCCCTAACAGGGAGTCCAAGGCAATGGACAGGTTTGGGAAGCATGTCTATGCTTCAGTGACCTTCATCTTTAGGTCGCTGAATTATTTGGCACATTTTACAAGATTACAGAGAGCTTTAATTAAGATGCTATCAAATACCCTGTCAGTGGTCCAGTCATCCATGACTTCTCAGTTGACTACTCTGCAGTCTATTTCGAATTCTTCCATGAGGCTCATTTCACTTGTAGCCAAAGGAACCTCAAGGGCAGCAGGTTCAGGCATTTCCATTGGGAGACATGCCTGGATCCGCTTATGTGACTTTGTGGAGCCCTTCATGTCTTTGCTTGTCAGTGCTCATTTTGATGGCACTTCTTTGTTTGGTTTCAAAGTGAAGGGCACATTATCCAGGTGTTAAAAGGATCAAAATACCCTTTTTGCTGTGGGCATACATTTTTTGACCTCTCAAAGATCCTTTTCTAGGAATCAATGAGGTGGTCAGAAGATGTGGTGCAAGAAATACCAGGGTCCTTTCCAGGACACACATGGAGGAAGTTCCCCCAGGGGCAGAGTAGGAAATTTCAATGGTCGACAGCCCCCGCGCAAAGGTGGCCCACAAAACCAGGGGCCCACAAAACCAGGGGCCCAGAGATTCTTTCATTGATAGACCTTATCAGTGCTCCTGAAAGGAGGCCTTATTTTCCACCTCTGGAGGCAACTGAGGGGCAATTATCCCTGCACCAGAGAGTCTGGCTAGACATAACAAAAGATACTTGGGGGGAGAGGATTATTTCCAGAGGTTATATGCTATCCTTTTCCCTTCCTCCTCCAATCTCAAGAAAAATCCCTGATGTTCCACCAAGTCAGAGGGAATCCACAGCAATTCAAATACAAAAGCTGCTAGAAAAAAGTCATTCAAGAGGTCTCTCCAGATCAGCTCAAATCTGCAACTTACTCAAGGTTCTTTTTAGTGCCACAGAAAACAGGGGACTGAAGACCAATGTTGGATCTCTGCAGCTTAAACAAGTCAGTTTGCACCAAGTGTTGGTTGACCACTGTTCAGTCCATTCTCCCTTTTTTGGGCAAGGATGACTGGATGTGTTTGTTAGACCTTCAGGATATGAACAGACAATCCAGAAGGTACGTATGCTTCCACCTGGGAGCCAGTCATTACTAATTCAGAGTTCTGCCCTTTGGTCTCACCTCATCCCCCAGGGTATTTACTAAATGTATGGCAGTAGTTGCAGCTTGGTTGACACTGCAAGGATTCTGGGTGTTTCCATATCTAGACAACTGGCTCATTTCTGCCCCGACCAGGCATCAATTAATAAGGGTAAGAGATCAGGTTCTCCTGACATGTTCTCATCTAGGGATAACCACAAAATATGACAAGTGGAACCAACTCAGAATTTGGAATACACAGGAGCACTGCTCAACACATAGTCTATGATAGCTTCACCACCTTCCTCAAGGGTTCAAAGTATAAGATCACAGATCAGAACAACAATCTGCAGTAGCAAAATTTCGGCCCACTTGGTCCTTCAAGCTCTAGGATCAATGACAGCAGCAGTAATGCTAGTACCTTCAGTCAGAGTTTACATGAGGATTCTACAGTGGATGCTAGCAACACAATAGATGATACTTTACCAACCCGTGTCAGTTCTGACATGAATCACTCACATGTGCAAGAAAGATCTCAGGTGGTGGATTCAATCAGATCAGGTTCTACAAGGTCATCAGTTTGGTCCCTCTCAACCCAAGGCCATAGTGACCATGGATGCTTCCAAGTTGGGGTGGGGGCACTTTGTGGGGAAAACAGTCCAAGGCACTTGGTCCCCAAAGAGGCCAACTTGCATATTAATGTCCTAGAGGTAAGAGCAGTGCTTTTAGCATTGCAGGCACTTCAGAATGCTTTCTTTTCATGGACAATTGCAATTCAAATGGACAATATTTCAGTAGTTTGCTACACCAACAAACAAGGGGGACCAGAGTTTACCCCTTGTGTCGAGAAGTGCTCAGAGTGTGGCAAATGGGTTATCTTATCCAACTGCTTTCCCATAGCAGCACACATTCCAAGGAAATCCAGTGTGATAGCAGACAAGTTGAACAGGTGCATTCTTCTATCTCACGAGTGGTCTCTCAACAAAAATGTGTTGGAAATGATTTTTCATCACTAGGGCCAGCCTTGCTGCAATCTTTTTGCTTCTTCCTTAAACAACAAATGCAGCAGCTACTTTGTCCTAATCCTCGCCTCAAGGGGAATCACCAAGGGATGCTCTTCTTCACAACTTGACCCTCCGGTCTACTGTATGCCTATCCACCAATCCCACTAATTCTGATTCCTAGAGAAAGCTGCTGTGTTGAAGAGCAAATTCATTCTCATTGCACCTTACTGGCTATGACAGATTTGGTTCCCCTTCCTTTGGCCTCATTTACTTTACCAATCTTGGGTTCTGGATCAGACTCCAGACCTTCTGTCTCACCCGACAGGCATGATCCATCCAGACATACCAAAACTCAGGATGACTGCCTGGCTTCTCCAATTCCATTAATAGCCAGACAACTTATGCTCTCTTCCCCTGTCTGACATATACTTTTTTCTTTACATAAACCTACAACACGTAAACCCTATTCCAGCAAATGGAAAAGATTTGTGTATTGGGTATATCAGAATCAGGCTGAACCTTTTTCAGCTTTGATACACGACATCCTTTAGTTTTTGGCCCTACTTTTTAAAGAAGGAGCTAGTTCCTCAACCATTAAAGTTCAGTTGGCAACAATTTCAAACTTTCACATTGGAATTGAAGGTTCCTCAGTAGCCTCTCTAAGTTGTGCAGAGCTTTCTTGCAAGGCATTTTCTACTTTTAAAACCTCCTGTTAAAGACCCTATCCTCCATGGGACCTCAGTTTGGTACTGTGGGCACTTAGCTGCTGGTTCAAAAGGGAAATGTATAAGTGTGACCTTAAATATCTTACTTGGAAAACACTTTTTCTAGTAGCCATTACACCTGCTAGACAAATTTCAGAAATTCAAGCACTGTCTTCAAAACCTCCATAACTGATTTTTTCATAAGGATAGTTACATTCCGAAGCAATGCATCCTTTCTTCCCAAGGTGGTGTCAGAATCTACTATCAAGCAGTCCATTAATATGCCAGTTTTCTTCCCCAGATTTACTAACAAAGGCGAATACATGTTACATTTAATGGATGTTCGCAATTATATTTTCACGTGCATAGAACAAAAAACATTTAATGGATGTTCACAGACAATTACATTTTTACCTGCATAGAACAAAAGGCATAAGAAAAACAGACCAGTTGTTTCCTTTGCAGATTTGAAATTGAAAAAAAAAACAGTTGCTAAAGTAACTTTAGTCAGATGGCTAATTGATTGTCTCATTTATTTAAAAAAATTGTGTTACCTTAACATAATCATTGCACGCTCATTCACCTAGATCCATGACAATGTCTTCAGTTTTTCTTTCCAGGACGTCAATGGATGACATTTGCGCAGTAGCTACTTGGGCTATGCCCCATACCTTTTCTCACTCATTACAAATTGTATCTGGTCTCCAGATGTAGAGCATCATTTGGTTCAGCTGTGCTCAGGAACATCCTTGCTTGAGTACACCCAGAATTTTAGGTAGTTGCGGATTCTGCCCCATCAGTTGAGGAGAGAATGAAAATGGACATCATCAAATAAAGGAGTTATGTACTTACCATAATGTTCCATCTGTGTTGTCCATTATCATTCTTCCTCAACTCCCCACCCAACAACCCCCATCCTTGGCAAACTTCTGGAAGAATGGGGTTTTAGGGGACATCATTGTCCTTTGTACTGAGCTCCAGATATAGTCTTTTTATGTACTGACTCCATGCAATTTTTCACCTTCCTTTATCTATGCATAGTAAAAAAATAAGTAAACAAGATCTGAGGTAACTTAGGGCTGGTGCATTGCAGGTAAGGGAGACCCGTCAGTTGAGAAAGAATGAAAATGGACAACATAGATGGAACAGTATGGTAAGTACATAACTTCTTTTTATATTGGCTGCAGAGCTTTGAAAAAAAATGGACCTGTAATTCAAAGAAAGATCTTGCAAGTCTAGTGTCCTGCTTTGGAAAATGAAATTGATCAGAAATCACCAAAATGCTGTTTTCTTTAAAATATGACTGCCATAAACAAGAAAATAATTTTCCTTTGAGGTGTGATGTGCTCAATGATAATTCTGCCCAACTGAAAAATAGATTCTGATTTTCCCTCCATGAGTTCCTTTTTAGGAACAATGAAGAACCCATTTCTGTCCAGCAGAACCTTCTAGTACATGTAAGAGAACGAACATTGGCATATCTGTGCAGGGGAAGAGTGCCTGTATTGGCTACACGTATTTTAAGGGAAACAGATGAAATATGGTGCATCTGTTAAGTCTGCCTGATAGTTACAGTCAGTATTCAGCAGCTTCCTGAACCATCCCTCCTACCTCTTTTTTTCCTAGTTATCCTACTCATCTGGAAAGTTTGATCTATATGGCCACCAACTTCTCCATGAAAAAGAATTTCCTCATGTCTACACCCGAATCTTGATCTAGCAGTTTGGAATTCATGAGCCCTTCTGTCCTTTCCTCATACCCCAGTCCCTTCAAAGATTAATCCTGCTTAGTTTAGATACCAAGATCATATCCTTATTTCCCCTCTTTCCTCTAGAAGTGTGCAAGTCCAGCCATGTTTTGTGTGTACCCTTTTCTTTTCAAACCCTTTAGGTACTCTGATAGCATTTTAAGTACTTTTTCCAGTAGTTCAATTTTTTTTATTAATTGACACCCACCAGAAAAATGACCTGAGCAGAGCTCGGTAAATTGAGAGTATAATTTCCTTGTCCCTGGAGTCAATACCATTTAGTATGCAATCCAGAATTTTATTTGCTTTGGCTGTTGCATTTGTACTGTGTACCTGATAATTAATTTGGGCTTTAGTAACTATAATATTGCCCTTCTCTTGTTCATTAAGTTTTAGTTATACCTCTAAATGTTATAATGAGTTGTTACTTTTTAAGTATAATACCCTGCACTTATCTGCGCAGAATGACAATAGTAATCTATTGCTTCCATCCGTCTACATTCCCTTTTCATAGGGTGAGGGTGTTGCATCAAAAGTGACAATCATCTAGAGCCAGTGTTCATACTGCATGGATCACATTTATTACTTGTTTCAGGTAGTTTCTTCAGAGCTATCCTGGGTTTCCTACCCTCTATCCTTGTTCTTATCATTGTGTCAGGCACAATCATTTTGCACTACATTCTATGCATTGTGTCTACAACAAAGTACACTGACTAGCACATGTCCTATATTCAATCCCTACAGTACACCACTGTACTGTCCTCTGCATTATACACTTTAACCTGGTTACCATTCAGCTAACCATATTTTTGTACTAGTCTTACCCCCCTCCAAAATGCTGACTATCCTCCTGTGGGATATGGGGTTGAATACCTTGCAGAATGCCAGGTAAACTATGTTTAACTAGTACTCTTTTCATATTTCTAAAGGTACACACTCATATAAAAATGGAATAGTTGTAACCGGCTCTTCACTTCCTAATTGTGAACCAATATTCGTGGCTGTCTCAGAGATGATTATCCTCCAAGAAGCTCATCTGTATTTCTTGTAGGATCTTCTTCATCACCGACACTGTCATTTGAGTTGCAGACAGAAATGAGGGCAATCTGGAAGAATGATACCAAGACAGTTCCAATAGTAGGAGCAATGGGTCTTATGAAAAAGAACATACAATCATACTTGGATATGTTATGGATACATGTAACATTGTATGAATTGCAGAAGGTGTCAATGTTGGTCACACTGCAGGTGCTGCAAAGAACACTTTTGGCTAACATCAAAGATTGAAACAACATTAATTTCATGAACTTTAATCATTCTTAGGATTGGACCCCATTCCTAATTCAGTCACTGTAGTAGAAACCCAAAAGACTTGGAGAAATTAAAAAAAGTTTAGGCTCACTGATCCATTTAAAAGTTCATCAAATTGATCACTGCTGCAGTAGCCTTAGCTATATGGGGTTATATCCTGCCAAGGATATAACAATGAGACAGCTTCCAAATCATCAGAGTACCATCCTCACAGGTCTATATTATAAACATGAAAGCTCTAAACAGTGAACACATGTACATCAACACATAAAGAGTGATGTACAATAACAGTGAAACACATATTCAGCAAAAGTGAAAACACCAAACTTGTTTGTTTCGCCAGCAGCGTGATCCTGAGGATAAGGAAATATATCCTTTTCCCCACTGTAGTACAATCTCGGAGTTGGTATATTTAAGTAGCGGGGGGGGGGGGGGATAATTTACTTTTATTTAGTTAATTTCAGTATACCTGCATGGCGCTGTTAGTCACAAAGTAACCTTTGTGAACTGATTGTGTTTATTGGCAATTGCTGCTTATCTTACCTGGGAAAAGAGGCACCATTTTTAGCTTGACCATAGAATAGACTGTCAGTACCACAGTTGGTCCTTTTTCCAGCCACAAAAAAAGAAGAAAATGAAGCAAACAGACTTTGTCATTACAGCAGGCTAATAATTTGCTTCAGCTGCAGGTGGGTGACTCTGCTGTGGCCATTTGTTCTACCTCAGACCACTCATTTTTTACCCTAGATCCATCTGGTATAGCAAATACAGCCACTGGGGACTGGGGGGTTAGCCACTTCCTCTGTGGCTGTTGGGGTCCCATCAGTGGGCAAAGGAGAGTCGCTCTTGTTGATCCTTAGAGAAGGAATAGGGAAGGTTAGCTTGTTGTGTCAGAATGCTGTGCCCATCCCTGGGAAGCTGCTGTTGCCATTACAAACATGATTGGCTTCATTTTTCCTGTCAAAAAGCAGAAAACCAGGCATGTATCTACTCCTCCTAAATTTTCTTTAGATAGGAGGAATTTACAGGGTTTGGCTCAAGGTTCCTTCGTGTAAATTAGTTTCTGGTGCAGAAATAAGTGATTTCTCTTTTCCTGAAGAGATTCAAGATTCTGAATTTAAACAGGAAAATGCAGGGAAAATACAGGGATTTTCCCTCAGATTTCTGATTCAGACTGAGGAGTGCTCAGTTTTTGAATCTTTCTGTGGGGACTTTTCCTTCTCTGAGACTTTTGCTAGAATGTGCCAGTGTTTTCAGTGAGAGAACACGGAGTATTCTCAGTCTCTCAGAAAATACTGGGAGTTGTTACAGAAGGATTTTCTAGAACCTACACCTATTCCTCCTGCTCTGTCAACTTTAAGCTTACACCTATTTATTTTGTTCTTTCAGCTTTGAGAATATATGTGTTCATTTCTGCAATTTTCCTGACAGTCAGACAGCTGCTCCTAAATAGGATTACAAGATATATAAAGTTCTTCAGTCTTTTAAATTTTTATACACTATTCCCAAACCGGACCCAGCAGCTATAGCTTTACTTGATTCCACTGCTGCTAAGCACTTGGCTAATTCCAATACTACTCTTTCTGATAAGGATGGGGAAATTATTGTTAGGTATGGGGAAAGTGTATATTTCTGCAACTATGATTTTCAGAATTTTGAATTATCAGGTCATATGTTAAAGTTTGTTCTGACAAATTGTGAAAGTATGAGGAATGGTTTATCTGCAGTTTCTTCTTGTAAGGAAAATCTATTTCAGATATTAGTTTCTTCTATTCCTCTTTTCACTACTAATTGTTTACAGTGTGTGTGTATATGACCCTAATGCTTCTTCCAGGGCTAATGTCAATGGTACTGTTTTTAGAAGATTTGCATGGCTGTATTCTCAGAACCTCCCAGATGATGTTAAAATGAGATTTTAAACTGTCCCTTGGATAGAGATTTAGTATTTGGGCCTGTGCTACAGAGGTGATCAAAAAGAATAATGAAAGGGGCAAGTTGATCCAATGAAGCTCTAAAATTTTTTAGCTCTCCTTTTCCAATCGCAGAATCAACAGTCTCAACAAAATACAGGTTGAGACTAAACACCTAAGGATTTATGGTCTCCTGGCATCAGTGATTCTCATGATACCTCTGACAAAACTTGACATGAGAAAGATACAGTTGCATCTTCAATCTCTTTAGTCCCAAAATCAATATCCTTTTTCTTTGCAAATCCCAGTGCTGGGGTTTGTCAGAAGTGAAATCTTTGGTGGAGACAACAGATATCCTTAAATCCATGTTTCCCCATATCCCTCCCTGCTCCAAATCACTCAGTTATCACAGGCGCTTTGGACTTTGCTTGGAGAGCAGTTTCAGGAGGGATAAATGTGCAGGAGGTGTGGAACACCAAGGAGAGATGCCAACACATAAAATATTAAGTTGCTTGCTCTGATCAACATACTCAATTCTCTGAACCATCTTAGGACACCGGGACCTCTTCAAGTAGTTACAGACAATACCACAGTTATACGGTACATTAGAAAGTAAGAGGGAACCACGTTGTACTCCCTTTGTACACTAGCCCTGTTAACTTGTGATATAGCTTCACAGCACAATCTCACTCATCTGGCATCTTACATTGTGTGGCAGACAAGCTAAACTGGACCAGTGCAGACCCACATAATTGGAAACTAGATCAGAGGGTCATCCAAGATTTGATCCATCTATGGGGAGTTCCTCAAGTAGGCCTCATCTATGGGGAGTTCCTCAAGTAGGCCTCTTTTCCTCCTCTTAGAACAATCAACTGGCAGTATTCTCTTCCAAGACTCCATGCAAGAATATTTAAATACAAGACAAAAACTCTTTCTGAGTTACGGCTAATTCTTAAAACCAACAAGAAATACACAGTCATTCTCCAGCAATTAAGAGAGCTAATTTCATCACAGTTTGCTAATTTTTCTGCCAGTTCTCAGGAAATCAACAACCTTTGTGAAATTATTTCTACTGTCTCGAGTCCAGAGAAAATGCTATCAAGATCATACAGCTTATTGAACTCTTTACTACATAACTCAGACTGCCTTTTCTCTAGTTACTGGGACAATCAAGGAACCCTTATTACGGAGGATCAAAAGCTTTTTGCTATAAAAATTACCACAGAACTTCCCCCTTTCAAAAAACTCATCTACACACAACTGATGATCAATAATAACTCTTATTACACGCCCTCTGTACTTAATCGTTTTGACCCCAAAATCTCTCCTTCTTGTACTTGTTGTTCCTTTCTGAGAGCTGACCTCCTTCATATTCTGTGGTCCTGCAATCATACTCATAAACTTTGGTGTTCTTTAAAAGTACGCCTTGAGAAAATGGGCTATCACAAATCTACCCTTTCCAGGGAAACAAGCAGCCATTCTCCATATCCCCATCACTAAGCTACCTAAGTTAGAACACCATGTACTAATCAGTCTCTGTTCTCTTATCAAATTATACACCACAAAAAACTGGATGGATCGCACTAAACTTTGTTGGAAGGGTTTTAAGGAGATGACAATGAAATATATCTCTGCCCAAAAGTTTATCATAAATGGTCCCAAGAAGAAAGCCTACTTTGAAAAATTATGGAAATGTTTACTTGATCTAATTCTTTGTGAGTAATCCATCTTGTAGCTTTATCATCATGTCCTCCATAGAGGTCCCTCCCCCTTGTCATACTTGGAGATCCACTGACATCCCTCATAGCTTTGCATTTTTCTTTCCAATGGATTTTGTCTGGTAGCACGTTTGTTTGTAAATATTGTATATAATTCAATTAGCTCTTAGATATAGGTAGCTTATTTCTTTTTCTATGTTGTTTATTCTCTTGTTCACACTTGCATATAATGCTGTGTTACTCAATCACAATGTTTTCCTTTTGTTTTTTTTTTTGTATGCTTTGTTATTTGTGAAATAAAATAAAAAAAAAAATTGAAGAAAAAAAAAAAGACTCCATGCAAGAAGGACTGGAAGACAGATGCCTTTTCTTTTCCTTAGGCAGAAATGTTCATTTATGCTTTCCCACCCTTTTCCACTAATATTCAGGCTGCTTCTGAGGATTCAGAAGGAATCCCCTAAGATCATTATGATGATTCCCTTCTGACCTAGGCAACCTTGGTTCTTCCTTCTTTTGGAAATGTCCAGGGGCAATTCCCACAAGCTTCTTCACAGAGTGGATCTACTCACACAAGAATACATCAAGAGACTGGTTGGATGACAGGGTCTTAATTCTTTCTAGGCACTGTTTACTGAAGGATATACAGCAGGTAATAATGAAGCAAGTAAGCCTGCTACTAGAAAATCCTATATTAACAAATAGAAAATATTTTCTAGTTGGTACCAACAACATAACCAGCACCTATTTAGGGATAGTTGTTCTCCGGTTTTACAACATTGTTTTATTTATTTACATATGTCCTTTATTCCTGTATGTAGGTTCATTTATCAGCTATTTCATTTCAGTATATATGCCCATGTATCCATTTTTTCAATTCAATCTCATGTTAAAATGTTCTTGAAAGGGGTTTGCATAACAGTCCTTCAAGAAAACTGGTGGCCCCTCCTTGGGATCCAAATTTTGTGTTGGAGTAGCTAATGCGTGCTCCTTTTGAATCAACTAACCCGGCTGACTTGAGGTTCTTAACGCAGAAAACAGTTTTACTGATTGCTCGGACCTCTGCAAAAAGGGGAATTTGAGTAAAAAACTTTTATGGTAAGTCGACCCTATCTCATTTTCCATAGGAGCAGAGTTTCTTTTTTGCCTAAAGCGCTATCCAGTTTTATTTTAAGCCAAACAGTCCATCTTCCCTTTTTTCTTTCCTGAACCTAAAAATGAAGTAGAAAGTATACTCTATACATTGGATACCCACAAATACCTCCAATACTATCTTGACAGAACTAATATTTTCTAATCTTCAGATCAACTACACATTTCTTGTGAGGTAAGAAGGGACAACCTGTGTCAAGACAGACTATTTCCAAATAGTTGCCCAAAGCTATTCATTTTTGTTATACTTGCCATACCAAAACTATCGCAGGCAGGATCAAGACCCACTCTAACAGGGCCTTGGCTTCATCTATGGCTTTTTGGATTCCAGAAGTATTCTAAAAACTACTGCTTGGTCCTCTACATACTTTTACAAAGCACTAAAAGTCCTTCTGTGAGTCCATTTCAAGTTTTCTGTATTTAGCTAAGGTAATCTACTTGTATAGCTAAGGGTACTATGGCAGTGGTCAGTATGATGAACATGGTACAGCTGAGTATGTTAAACTTACCAAAACAATCAATGTTCAAGTGATCATTGCTGCACTAGCCCTTTCCTCCCTCTATCCCCCTTGTTTTTTGGTGTGTTTTCTTATGCCTGGGTGTAGTCACTTTTTTTTTTAGTTTTTAGCATTGTCCTTTTAGGGCTCAGCCTCTCCCCTCCCTCTGCTGACAGAAAAGCTCTGAAGGGCTTTATGCCCAAACTTGTTTTTTATTCAGCCTAGCTTGAGCTTCCTAACAATTTGTACGTATGGAAGGTGCCCTGAATCTTTGGATTCTGGCCAGCTGTTATATCCTTTGCAGGATAAAAACCCATATAGTTAAGGTTACTTCAACAGTGATCATTCAAACATCTGCTGTTACTTTAAGTTTTACTTGCATAAATGTACTTTCTCAGGTCTAGTTTGCCGTCTGTGTTGTAGAGTGGAACCGTAGTTTCTTTTCTCTAGTCCTTGGGTATTTCTCCTTGTGTCAGCAATCTGTTAAATAGTTGTATTAGACTTTCTGCTAAGGCAGATTGTTAAGAGCTGGGGAAAGGAGAATATGCCATCAGCCTCATGCCTTGTGTTTACTGAGGTTGTAACCCCCACCACCATCCCTTGGTATGTATATTTCACTGCTGTCTTAGCTGTACTCTTCCTCGCCCATATTGATATCCTTCCCCTTCCCTTTTGTAAAGACAGAAATAAAGATATTTTTGAATAGTTTTGCCTCTTCAGTGCCCTTTCTTATCCTTGCCATCCATAATTATCTTGCTTAGAACTGGCATTGTTCTATCCTTCTATACATCTCTGAAATCCTTTATTGTCCTTTTTTTATTCCTTCTTTTTTCCTTCTGGTAATGATCGCTCTTATGTTCACCACCTCCACTCTTGCAGTAGCCCAAGATAGAACAACCAGCTGGCTTCCAAAAACTCTGGCTCCCTCCACACTTGAAATCTGACTGCTGAATTTGCATACCCACTGATGCCACATTAGCTTCTTTATGTCCTTTGATTCATGTTCCTCCTATCACTTTATACTTCTTCTGAAAGGCAAAGCTGTCCTGACTTAGCTCTCCAAAACTATTTTTAGGGTAGCTATCTCTTCTCGGCTGTGTAATAGGCTGCCCATAGCATGTACTTCTTCCATCCTCCTTACTTCTTTACTACAATGGTTTAGCTCCTACTTCCTTTTTAACTCACTTGGTCAGTAGTTAAGCTGCTTAGTCTTCTTCTTCCAAGCTCTGCTAGATTTGGGCACATTGGCAACCCTTCAAAGAATGCTATTCTTCCTCTTGTATCTCTCAGTCTGACTGTAAGCAGAGTAGTCCTTCTTACTGCTACATTAAAAAGCTCTTTTTGCAGGTTATTTGTGATCACGAGGACCACTATATCTGGGTACTTCTTCCTTTTGTGACTGCCGCCTTCTTGCTTGCACCATTTAGCTTCACTCTTTGGACAATTTGTTACTGCACTACCCTCTTCCTTTCAAGTTTGCTCCCAATCTTATCCATTTACTAATTGAATCCTTCACTAATAATGCACCTCCTTCCTCCCCATAATTCTTCCTTCTGTTGTCTGTGCTGTCTTTCTCCTCCATTCCTGTTCAACTGACATCCCCGGGAATATATGTGCTCATTCTGCCTTCAGTTCCTGGGCTACTTCTAGCTTTCACATCTTTTCTTGTTTCCCCTTGTCCACACATACTACCCCCTTCCTACTCCTAAAGAACTTCTACTGCCTTTGTTAGAATCCATTTGGTCATTGCACCATCTGCCTCTGGCCTGTCTCCATTTATGCAAACTTATTCCATTAACCCAGTTTCCATGGTTTTATCCTGTTTCTTCTCACAAATCTCCCATTGCAATTCCCCTGCCAGAATTTTTAGAAATGTACTGTCTTCCAGAATCTCTTCAAAAATTTAGCTCTCCATCCAGCCTAGGCTGTGCATGTTTTTGAAAAGCATACCTTTTAGGACTACATAACCAGGCAATCTTTAAAAAAAACCACATATAACTATAAACCATGGTAAATAAACCAATGCTTTATTTTTAAATTATGACACATTTAATTTCATAAATGAATTAGTTTTTAAAAGTATATGCCACGGTACTCATGGTGTTTGCCTGCCTGCATCATGACTGTCTGCTCCTCCATTCTAGTCAGTGCTTTTACCAAACACTACTACTTACTATACTCCTTTTAGATCCACTGTGTCTGCCTGTTATTTGCATTTGTACAGTTTCCTTCTCGTGTTGCTTAACATATTCGGTCTCTTTCCACTCCGTGGTATCCCTGGATTTGTGAGGCCCTCCATCTCTGCTCTTCCATCAAGTTTCTGAGCTCTTGTGCATCTCCTGTTTATTGCCTTCATGATAATGAAGCCTCCTTTCACAAATCTGTTAGCCAAACTGCTAATGCACCCCAGATCAGTTCATTTGACCCTCTATTCCTCTAGGCAATACTGCTGCTCATGTCTCCACCTCTAAGATAATTTTTAATATCTAGCCTTAACCATTCTCTGTGCTGCTGTGAGGTTTATTTATTTTGCAGCTCATTTTATTATTGTTGATCTTCCATTATAAATATTTTCTGTATTTTATTTGCACCAATTCTTAGTTATAGGCACATAAATAAATCTGAACTTGAACATAAATTTGAAACTATGTATATAAGACTAAAGCTACACTATTTTCATTCTGTGCTGCTCAAGAAAACCCTTTGTGACAAGTAATGGCTTTGATACCTCTGCATATAGACTTAGAACTAGGCCTAACAGCTAAACCTTCCATGAACTTCCAGTACGTGTCTTCATGGACAACAGGGGTTGGGTAAGACCCCTCAATGGGCATCTTTCGATGAGTCTTCCTTAGAAGGCTCATGTTGCTGATACTAAAACATCAGAAATGGCAACTCTAACATACAGAATACGAAATAGTGGAAAACACGGTTTATGTTTCCTTTGTCTCATCATACTGAACTGAAGAATAATGTTGGCTATAATGCATTAGTTAAAACACTGTCCATCCCCATTCAGTTAAGCTGTCACATAAACTCCTTGTATGTGAGCTACTTGATGTATTCTGGGACTGTGGAATTGTGCATACATTGACCGGTTTTCTTTGGTAACTATTTTTGTTTCCACCAGTCAAGTCTAAGCTCAAACAGTAGCCTTACCAGTGTTGAAAGATATGCTTCCACCATGATCCACCGAGTTACAGCTCCATGAGGAGCTAGCTCATTGAGCACAACTGGACGAGAAATAAAGACAATAAAAAAATTACATCAAGCATATTTTGCAGGGGGTACAATCCCCCCTGCATCATCTGTGCAAGGGACAAGCCTCCCAGAACCCCAAATTTTGTATATGTCAACTCCACAGTTACCTAAACATGAAGGGAGAATTTTCCCATTGAAAGGAGTCACTGTTGGTACACACTTAAAAATCAAACTACCAGTGACTTCCTGTGGAAAACGGTGATCACGGAGTGGAAGTTTATCAAGTTGTGCTTAGTAATATAGAACATCATTGTTTGTTTGCAAAGAGCAGTAAAGCAGTCAAAGGATACAACCTACCCCATAAACACACAGCATACTATCTGAAATGTTAATATTTTGTATCAGCTGATTTCTAAATCATTCCAAGGATATCTAAATTAGTTTTCTTTGAGAATGCAACGACAAAAATATTACCTATAATGGTGTTAAAACTCTGTTCATATTTGACATTAGCTCATTCTGAAGTTAGAGCCATATTAACAGTAAAGCATACCAAACTTTCTGCAATGGTTTTCTTTCCTACTTGCTAATTTGCCAGCAAGCAGAGAGTCCGTGCAGTCAAGACAGGTTAGTTTTGGATACATCCGCTGTATTAAATGTAGGTTGGCAATGAATGGATGGAAAATTCAGATGCAGTGGGTTTCATAAAATTGCAGTTTTTCTGGTGCAGTAATGGACACTCCTATAAAAGGTGCAGTTGTGGATAGTAATAGAAATATTAGTCCTCTCTCTGTCACTGATGATAGAAAATAGGAATGCCTGATATTTGATAGACTAGAAAAATAAAACATTGCTATGCAATTAACACATATTATCATGCTATAAAGAAATGTGGAACAAGAAGTTGTATAGTTCAGGGGATGACATAACTTTAAGAAAAGCTGTTTTAAGAAAGTGTGTTAGGAGCATAACTCAGGCAAATATCTCTGTCAAGACCCAAGCTGAAACAGTACTTTACAAATGAAATACAGAAGTCAGAAGACAGATTTTTTTAAAAAATAAAACATCACAAAATAAAATAACCTTATGTTATATATAGGGAACATTAACCTTTGTGGTATATGAGTGTGCATTTGCATTTGAGTATAGGAATACATGTATTTTCTTTATATGAAAAAGCACATCTGCTTTCTGCTTAATGATTTGATAGATGGAACAAGAAAAGTGGAAACACTCTCACATTACAAGGTATTCCAGGCTGCATAATAAATATATTTACTACAAATAATGTACCACAGTAGCCTGTAGTGCAGAATTCAAGTTCAAATATAAGCAAAAAATAAAGGGGCATTTCACAAGTTTGCTTTAGGCAAATTAAGTGCACCTGGTATGTATTCAATTGCGAGGGGGTGATGTTACACAGTTTGTGACCCTGAACTTTGGGACCTAAATGAAAGCTAAAGTCAAAGTAAGTACAGCACATTAAATAAGGAAGTATGGAGGGCATGCATCTTATTTGTGTACTTTATGTATGAGTTTAAGAAGAATTTTATATTCTGCATTTTCATCAGAGCTAAAACATCTATTTTTTTTATGCAAACCACAATTCCGCTTATTCACACCAGGAAAGCAATCCACAGCAAAACTAAGAATACTGGTATACATTTACTACTGCCTGTCCTTACAGTATCACTAACTTAAACCATTATTCCTTTTTTTTTCAAATTTTTAACTCGTTCTTTGTTTTTAATGGAAGAAGTTTGAACTAATCAAGTCAAGAAGACATGTAGGAATGTGATGGCAGACAGCATTTGATGACCACTTTGTTAGGAATGAAATACTACCATGTTAATGTACATTCAAAGTTCTCTAAAACTGAACCAAAACATCTTGTAACCAGTACTAATCTATTTTCATTTCATGTAACCCTGCTTCAGTCAGGGATGGTGTTATAACATTCCTTTTCCATTTAAAGATATGTCTTGGCTGTCAATGACTAAAATTATATTGTTTATTCTAAAGGTACTCACTTGATAAGGAGTTATATCTGAAGCTGGTCAACACTGGTACCAGAGAAAGCATCAAAATAGCAGTGGGACTTTATTATTGCCATCATATTGTCTGCATTTGATACCTGCAGGTCTGCACGTTCTACAGAATTTGTTAACTTGATTCACCACACAGGGGCAGAATTGAGTCAAACATTTCACTCATTTTTAAACTTCCTCTTTACTTCCTGTGAACGTGAACTTCTTTTTTTTTTTTTTTTTTTTTTTTTTTTTTTAGAAAACTTCTACAGATCAAGTATTTGTATAAACTATCTGGATTTGAGGAATGACCCTCAGCATTGCTTACAATTCAACCGTTAATTTTTAAAGCAGGTTGTGTTATGACCAAAATAGTGACAAAAGATGTAGTGAATGCTATTTAAAAATAATAATCATATGACAGAGCAAATAGCTCTGTCTAAAAACTTATATCTAATACTAGATTGTCATTTTAATAACAGTATCAGAACATAATTATTGTAAACATTAGTATCATTTCATAGCCCGCCAGCTTTGTACATTTTTGTATAACAAAAGAACCAACTGATCAGTGTTGTCAGAAATACAATTTGCATGCTACTATTAAGAAGAATAATTGGCCTGACAAGGTGAAATGCAGGCTAGCAGAAGTACAGCATGAGGTTGTTCTTGTCTTTTATTATTTCCTTAACTTGTAATATGATGAAGGTGTCATAGATTAGGTGTGGTATGGAAGGAGGTTCATTAACTGTTGGTGATCCATTACCTTCTGATATATGTGAACAGTGAACATAAAATAAAACAGGGTACGGAAGATGTTTGTTTTCAGTGATTCCTTGGCGTGTATTAGTATGGGTATGGTTAAGTCATTCAACATGGGGGTAAAGAAGGATTTTCATTCCTTTCATTCTTTAACTTGTGGAGGGACTGAGCTTGGCAAGACAGAGAAGTTGTGGAAGAATTTCACCATCTCCAGCTGATTCCGTAACTTGGTAAAGGGATGAACATGGTGAAGAATGTGAGAAAGAAAGAAATGTGTGTTGATGAGCTTTTAGCTTGTGATGGGGGTAACTATAGACATCACAAACTACAGAAAGGGGTATTCTTGGTATTTGTTGATGATGCAGTTTGTTTGTGTCTTTCAGCTTTTCCCGGTTTGATTTTTACGTACCGGCTTGCCAGGCCTGACGTACAGCCTTCAGTGAATGATGCAATAGATTACCTAAATTATTTTAGTGCCTCTCCTCATTTTTCTATTTGTTATTCCTGGAACCATGGCTCTTCTCACTTCTATTCTGAAATGCATATACAAAAACAAACACACAGTCTGGCATAAATTATATATTGGGAAAAGAAAAATGTTTGTTAATATAACTTTTTTGGGGGGTGCTGATGCCCTTTTGTATCTGGACATGACTGGTCAGAGTTAAATGACCCCAGAAAAATGCCTGTTTTTGCCATTGGCCCACTGGCATGATTGTACTGACAGTGACTTGAGATTCACTATGACCCCTGTGTTGGTAGACTGGCCAAGGGGACAGGGGAGTGAGCAGTTGATATAAGCTCTTCTTCCTTAGATGAAAAGTACAGGTTTCTGCCATATCTGGACATCTTTTAGTAGAAACTTGATGGTGATCCATAGCTATGTTCCTGCTGCTTAGTTTAAACTGCAGGGTTGGGGAATAAAGCAGTATTTCATAGTCATTCTCACAGGATCACTGTGTGGTAAAAATGAAACCTCACTAAATAACCTGCACCCCATATATATGGGATATCCTTATTCCAAACGCAGTTTCACTAATATAAAAAAAGAGGGAAAAATATTTTCTCTAAATGCAGTAGTAGGAACTCTTTGCCAAGTTTCGTGAGTGTGAACTTGGAATGGAATCAATTATTACCAGCCATGGCAGAGTCCCAAAACATGTAATTAATAAGTAAAATGCTAATTTTCCATTTACTATTTTAGTTTAGTTTGTGTATGTATGTTTGTAACGTGTATGTGGTTGTATATCTGTGTGCCTATGTATACATATACATATATGGGTCTACTTCTAAGTTTCAAAGCTTTGAATTTCTTATGGTAAAGACCATAAGATCGAAGTTTTGAAACTTCTGACCATTTAAATGGAGATCATCATATGTGCAGTACAGTATACCATTTTTCTCACTGTAGTGCAATCTTGGAGTTGGTGTATTTAATTAGCAGTGGGTATACAGGTGCAGGGGGGTTGCCCCCCTGCAAAAACATAAAAAAAAAAGATTTTTTATTTCTTTATTTTTTATTTGCATTTCAAAGTTTCAAAACTTCCATTTTATGGTCTCGACCATAAGAAATTTGAGGTTTTCAAACTTAGAAATTTAGAAGTAGAGCCACATATACATATACGCACATATAAGTATGTGTATATGTATGTATGTAATGTATGTACATGTGTGTGTGTGGGTGTGGGTCTGTTTGGATGTTCATCATATTGATCACTGCTGTAGTAATCTTAGCTGTATGGGTTGCATCCTGCTAAGGATATAACAGCCAGACCGATAACAAATGCTTCAAGGCAACTTCCACATGCCAAAACTGTCGAGCAGCTGAGCTGACAAAAAGACAAGTTTGCTTACTAAAAAATGACAACTGGATGCCTCTGCCACAGTGGTAAAATAAACAAAATCAATAAAAAACACTGAGTAAGAAACAGAAGGGATGCGAAGGTGAGTTTTATATTTTTATAGGTTCATAGGTTGGTACTAGGCTATCGGCCCTAGGTCCTATACAAGCCTAGCCATAACAATTCTCTGGATATTTCTTCCCACAATATTTACTTCTCTGGACCCCTGTCTAGCAGGGCGACTGACATGATCCCCGGAGTGAATTTCCTATCTCCCATCCAATCAAGGTTCCTTTTGAAGAGGGCCAATGAGGCGCTCTGCTTGACATGTATGGGCAGTCTATTCCAGAGTATGGGAAGTCTCTAGGTCAGGAATCTATCCCTCCAGCATGTTTTGTTCATTGTGATGACAAACTTTAGATCCCTGGAGCATGTGGCTCTGAGGGATTGGGATTTCTTTAAGTGGAGCATTTCCAAAAGTTCAGGGTTTGACATGGCCTTGTATGCTAAGCAGAGATCTCCTCTGAGTAGACAATATGCCACAGAGTATAGCTGGAGTTTTTTTAGACGGTCAGCATATGGCATCTGCTTTAGGCCTGTGATTCTTTTAGTGAGGTATTTCTGTGGCCTTTCCAGCTGTTGCAGATGTCTTGTGAGGTACATACCAAATGGGGCATTATACTCTATAATGGGTCTAATGAGGAATGAGTACAGTGGGACAATGACCTCCTTTTTCTGGATGAAAAGCCCTTAGTGATGAGGTGTGCCACATAGAAGGATTTCCTGACTGTTGTGGCGATGTGGTTATCGAAAGTGAGACCATTGTCCACCTGTGTACCTATGTATCTCATCACACTTTCGATGTTTAGTGTCCTGCCACCTATGTGGTAATTCATGGGTACATGTTTTTTTTCCAAAGGGAATAACTATACATTTCTTGGCATTAAGCTTGAGCCCATGGCTCTGGCACCAGGCATCTGTTTCTGTTAAGCCCTTTTGTAGAATATCCACATCATTTGGGGATTCAATAATGGCTCCCAGTTTGCAGTCATCTGTGAACTGTGTTAGCCAGAGTCCCTTAGTGTTGGCCTGTACTTCACTGAAGTAGATGCCAAACAAGAGTGGTCTTAGGACTGAACCTTGAGGTGCTCCATTTGTCACTTGTCTGGAGATGGATTTGAAGTCGGCTACTTTTACAGTCTGTGTTCTGTCAATAAGCCAGTTGGCAACCCATTGAGTGGCATAGGGATTTATGCCCAGCTTAGTAAGTTTATCTATGATTCCAGAGTGGGGGATGGTGTCAAAGGCCTTGGCGAGGTCCAGATAGGCTGTGTGGACTGCCTTACCCTTGTGCACAGCTCTGGAGACTGATTCGAAGAAGTCAATCAGATTCAGGAGGAAAGATCGGCCCTTCACAAACCCAAACTGGGTGGGGTCCAGTGTTTGAAGGTTGCCAATGTCTTTGTTTATAAGTTCCATGATAATGCATTCCATGCCCTTGCAGATCAGGCTTGTCAGACTGATGGGATGGTAGTTCCTGGGATCCAAGGCAGATCCCCCCTTGTGGAGTGGGATAACTGTAGCTGTGCACCACTCAATGGGCATGAAGCCTGAGGTGAGGCTATGATTAAACATGACACTTAGGTGAGGTGTCAGTTCATTTTGTAGTTCATGTAAGTACACAGCCTGGGATGTCATCTGGTCTCATGGATGCTGTATTCTTAGCTTTGGAGAGTGCGGTTTCTACCTGTGTGGCCGTGACTACCGGAATTTGGCAATCTTTTCTTATTGAGATGGGCCCTTTAGGGAGTGAGAGGGGGGTGAAGTTGGAACTAAATCGACCTGCCAAGATATTGGCAATATCCTTGGGATCAGTATATTTAATGCCATTCTGTTGTAGCTCAGAGCAGATCTGAGCTTTGCCATTTAGATTCTTGACACAACTATAGAATGCCCTGTGGTTGTCTTTGGAATTTTTGGCAATTTTATTTTTGTAACTAGCTTTTGAGGATTTTATGAGGGATCTCAGCTTCTTACTGAGGCTGGTGAGAGAGTTTTTTTGCATCCTGGGATTTTCCTCTTTACTGCAACAGTTTCTTCCTTCTGTTGTATAGTTTGTTTATAGCAGGGGACCACCAGATTGGGTTCCTTTTTTTGGAGAAGAGCATCTTGGTACTATTTGGGATGGCACGATTCATGCACAAGTGGATGTGCTCGTACAGTGCCTTACTGTAGGATTCTGCAGTCAAACTTTCAGATCCCATCTGCGTGGGTGTCATGAGGTTTGTCACTTCTGACTTCACTAGCTTGAAGTTGGCTTTGGAGAAGTTTTTTAAGGAGATTTCCTTACTGGGGGGTGGGAGTGGGATGTGAATGTCAAGGGTGATTTGCTTATGTTCAGACCTGACCAATGAGGGGGTGACCACTGGTGTGGAGCATCTATCTCCCATGTTGGTAATGACCAGGTATAGGATATTGGAGCCCTTGGTGGGACAATGGATTAGTTGATCCAGGGCGTTGGAATTTATGAATTCCAAGAACCGTTGAGAAAAGGAGTTGGTACCCGAGTAGATTTCCCAGTTAATGGCAGGGTAGTTGAAATTACCCAGTATTAGCATGTTTGGTTGTATCTTAATATCTTCCAGTATGTTTAGAAAGAGGTAGTGAGAATCTTGGGGCATGGTGGGGGATCTATAGCAAGCTACAATTTGGATTGCAGTCTTACCTAGTGTTAGTTGCACCTGGGGAATTTCAGATGCATTGTGTTGGGCAACTGAGCTGTGAATATCCTTGGTGAATATGGACACTCCTTCACCTTTAGTGTTTCAGTCTTGGTTTTGTGGCCGAAAAGTGTGTTAAGAGTTGTAGCCTGGTATTGCAGGGGTGCTCTCTGGAGCCTTGAACCAGGTCTCAGTTACAGCACAGATATCGATGTTCTCCATTTTTAGGAGTGCCTCGAGAGAGTGCATTTTGAGGTTTAGACTTCTAGCATTGAGTAGCATTTCCTTTAGATTTTGCATGCTTGTATCTGTTACGGTGGTGGTTTTATCCTTTGAACCTTGCCTAAAAAAAGGCACTATAGGGGTAGCAAGAGCTTTAGCCAGTAACCTGAATCCCAGGGGTGACAGGTGCAGACCATCTCTGGCAAAGCATTGTGGTTTGTCGATCATGTCTTCCCAGGCAGACAAATACTGGATCCCCTTTGAATGACACCAGAAGCTTAGCCAATTGTTGAAGTCAGTCATTTTGTCCTTATACTGTGGTATCGTTCTGGGCGAAGGCAGGATGCTACTCAGGGCTAGGGTCATACCTGCCTGGGCCACATGATCCAAGTGCTCCTCCATGTCTCTTTTCATGTAGTCCAGGGAGGTAAGTCTCAAGTCATTCACTCCAGCATGTACAATGACAGAGTTGTATTTGTACTTGTTGTGGAGTGACTTGAGTGCATGCGTTATGTGATGGGTCCTGGCGCCCGACAGGCAGCTGACTGGAATTTTCTCCTTGTTCAGCCTGGTGAGTGGGACATCAGTGTGCCTGACTGTAGAGTCACCTATGACTAAAGTGTTGGGTACATTGTCTTGTCTTAGGGGCTGTTGTTGGATGGCACACTGGTGTTGTGAGCAATGTCTCACTTTGGTTGTGACTGGTGTTTGCGTTTCAGCTTCGGAGGTCCTTGTTGCTTGGGCAGGTTAATGTTAAGGGCCTCCGCATATGTGGGTTTAGTGTTGTTATGTGTGGGTGTTGATGGTGTGGGTTTTGAAGGGCTATGAGTTGCTTGAGGTGTAGTGCAGGTGTTAACCTTCTCCTCTTGACTGTCTAGCACAATCTTGGCCGGAGAGAGCTTTGCTTCCAGTTTGGCTATGTAAGTGTATCTCTCGCAGGTTGTAGTGTTGGGTGGTAGGAGGAGAGGATTGTCTGTGTACATGAGGCAGTTGCTGCATTGCCCCAGTATGCCCAGATTCAGCAGGTGGACAGGAGAAATCACTGGAAGCTGACCCTTGGACATGCCTGTTTAGGTGCTTTTTTTGTAAAGTTTAAGAGCCATTTTCCCTTACCTTTGCAAGGTACTTTGCAATTATAGGCTGTTTAGTGCCTACGATTAATTTCTCCTTATTGACAAGGAGAGATGAGTGCTTGTCTCAGTTTCAGGCTTCCTAGTGCTTTCCAGCAGGTTCTAGAGCAAGTGCTAGTCACAGGGGTTCAGATTTTAGTGCTACTACTGAGAAACCAGCTAGTTCTAAGGAAAAATTTGAAGACCAGACTTTCTGGCACCTGGAATACTTTAACTGTAGCCTCATAGTGCTGCACGATGCAAAAAATGTGCAAACACATGCGTTTTTAAGCCAGAAAGTTGAAAGCAATAGAAATCAGCCTAAAAAGGCTAATACAATTACAATTTCAGAGCTGGAAACCACTCCTCTAGCGTTAGATAGGCAGTACAATGCTCACCACTCCCACTGGTAAGCAGTAGGACTTCCCTCTACCACAGCAAGGTCTGGATAGCTCTGAACACAGAAAATAAAGTCCCGAGACAAGCAATGCCTGGGATATGGACTGACTAGGAAAGGAGGGAAACGAGCAAACAATATAGTTTTTTTTTTGTTGAAACAGGCTAAACAATGCAATAATACAGTAAATAATCACATAAAAGGCTAACACACTTGAGTGTGTAGTCCCAAACAGTAAATGCAATTAAAACTCTACAAAATTAGCAATTTAAAACTTTTTAAATGAAGCAAGCAAGTGCACAACTAAAAAACAATTTAAGAGGCAGTAATACAGTAGAATAAGTAGCAAGTCTACATATACAGAAAAGTCTATATATACAGAAAAACAGCTAAAACACACAAACAATTCAGATGCAGTGCAACCTAGAGCACTTGAGTTGTAGCAATATTAAGGGAATTACAGTTATAATAAATGCTATAAAATTTACTCTGTATTTACAAAATGTTTGAGAAGCAAAGTCAGAACACAAGGAGATTCAGGCAATTTTTTTTGAAAGGGAAAAAGGAGAAACAGAAGGCCTTCTCAGATGTTCTCTCTGTATTAGGTAGAATGAGCTAATGACAGTAGACTGGGAGGAGTGTCCCAGATCAGATTTACAGTAGGGGCAGGCAACTGCAAAGCCACCAAATATAACAACAAGACAAGAACAAGGAGGGAGAGTGGAGACCAATACTAAAGCTATTAGCCTACAGACAGTAAACACAACAGAAAGCCACAAAATTAAAGTTTTTAAACAGATAAAGGAGCAAAGAGACTCTACAGAATGCTTTTAACTGCAAACAGATCAGTTACTCATGCAGATTAGTTAATAGCAATAAAATACACTAAATTCTATGCAGCAGGCAATAAAAAGTGCAAAATATAAATTGCTAGAAACAATAATCAGTATAAATAATCCAAAAAAAACAGGATACTTATATATCTCAGCTCAGAGTTGCATGCCCCTCCTCCACTCTGCTCAGTGTGTATAGACAGTTTTAATATTGATTGAGCACTTTTGACTAAATGTTCTTCAGAATGAAAACAATGCCCTAAGCAGCTGTTTAAATATCATATACGCAATTTACATAACCAATAAAAACACTTAATCGATCAGTTCAATTAATTCTTAAAAAAAAAAAAAATCCTAAAATCCAACATACAATGAATGTGCAATGTGTTTAATAAATACACAAAACGTAGCACAAAACCTCCCAGATATGCAAACAATAAAACTTTTTACTTGCATTTGTCATAATATAATCTTCTTTGAAGCACTACTTTGTAATTAACGTTACTGTTCAAACCTGGAGTATTATAGGCATGTAACTCAAGTTGCCATTTTAACTCCCTAAAATCCAATTCCCCATCTCTGTCACCATTAAAATCACTACTAATATGGTTAGGCACAAAATACTTTTTAAATGTCCTACATATAGATGTATGTTTGACCACTGCATTGTAAATTTTTTTTGCCTTAATGACATATGAATGTACATCCCCTTTCTTAACTGCCTGTTCGTTTTTCCTACATAAAATACATCACATGAGGAGCATTTGGCCAAATAAACCATGTATGTGGAAGTACAGGTGAAAAACAAAAAAAAAATTGGTACTGGATATAATTTAATACTACCCAAAACCTCAAAAAAATGGGCGCTTTTAAATGTCAGCAGTGCTCCACATGCAGATACATTTGAGGGTCTATATTTTGAGGTTTTGGGTAGTATTAAATTATATCCAGTACCATTTTTTTTACCTGTATTTCCACATACATGGTTTATCTGGCCAAATGCTCCTCATGTGATGAATTTTATATAGGAAAAACAAACAGGCGGTTAAGAAAGAGGATGTACAAACATTCATACGCCATTAAGGTAAAGAATATGGACAATGCATTTGCCAAACATATATTTGTATGTAGGACATTTAAAAAAAAATGTTTTTGTGACATTGACCATGTTAGTGATTTTAGTGGTGATAATGATGGGGAATTGGATTTTAGGGCATTAAAATGGCCACTTGAGTTGCATACCTAGATTACTCTTGGTTTGAACAGCAACGTTAATTACAAAGTAGTGCTTCAAAGAAGATTATTTTTATGACAAATGCAAGTAAAAAGTTTTATTATTTGCATAGTTGGGAGTGTTTTGTTACATTTTGTGTATTTATTACACACATTATTGTACATTCATTGTGTGTTGGATTTTAGGATTTGTTTTTTTTTTAAGAATTAATTGAATTGATTTAAGTGCTTTTATTGGTTATGCAAATTGCGTATATGATATTTAAACAGGTGTTTAGACCATTATTTTCATTCTGAAGAAGACCTATTTATGGTTGAAAGAGCTCAATCAATATTAAAACTGTATAAAAGTATAAACATCAACTTTGCATCCTTTTTGTTTCTTAGTGTTTTTTTATTAAAAAAAGACAAGTTTGGACATTTAGCCTTTATGAGCTTTACTGCCACCAAAAGTACATTCCTCTGAGGCTTTCAAAGATCACTGGTCAGTTTGTGCTTTCCTTTGCTGGACTGATATGTTCCATTTGGGGAAAAAGCTTTCCAGTTCTTAATTTATTGATTTATTACTTTTCCTCTTCAGGAAAGTTATTTTAAAGCTAGGAGTGTTGTGTTTTTAATGGGCTGTCTCAAGACTGTAATGTACTTTTTAAACAGAGCACTCATTTTTTTCAGTTGTTTTAAAAGTAGTGTATCTAACTGAAAACTTTATTTTCAATAGAGAAATTGTATTTTTTTTTCTTGTGTTGGACTGACATAGTGTTGTAAAGTGCTTTTACTATGGGCAGGATTCAGGAAGGCTTACATGGAGTTTAAGAGTAGTGTAAGCCTCCGTGTAAGCCTCCCGATCCAGGAACAGCCCAAACCTCCGTGTAAGAGACAGCTAACACGTCTCTTACACGGACTGGGCGTGGAAATGCTCAATACCTCATTTGCAGCTCAAAGATATGCAAATGAGGTATTTGAGTGATCCAAGAAGCCTAAACTAGTCCGTGTAACGGACGTGTTAGCTGCAGAAATGTACTCAGCTGACAACTGAGTACATTTCTGCAAAATTGACAACGGAGCTATGTCAGCTCCAAATAAAGGGTGCATATGTTTCATTTAGCATGCCAATGGCCAAATATGTGGCCATTGGCAATAAAACGTGTTGCAAAAGTATTTTAAATAACTTTTTTTTTACGCGGGATTTTGATGTTTAACTGCAGCGCACACCCGCGCAAATGGGGTGCGCTGCCTAAAACTGAAAACCGAAGCTTATAAGCCCACAATTGTGGGATTTATGTATTACATGGAATGACTATGGAGGGACTAGCAGACCAAAAACAATATGGCCTCCGTGTAGTGGTTGTCAAGGGGGGGAAGCTCCGTGTAAGACATGTAACTAAGCATTACTAGGCAATCCTATGTAAATGAGGGTTACAATACTGAATCACACTGCCACATAGGTAATGAGCACTTTCTGAGTAGTGTAAGAGTTACAGAAGGGGGAGGAACAGAGTAAAAGGTAGGTGACATCACGGGGGGGAATGATAGAAATAAATGTATCAGATTGGAGGGCAATGTAAGGTGACAGATGACAGACAGACATCAGGGAGAGAGGTGTGTCCCAACAGAACACTAGGAAAGTCAAGAAATAGAGGGTGCACACTATCCCTACACTCAAACTTTCTTGATATACGTGCATGCGTGCGTGTGCGCGCGTGTAAGGCAGGTTCAACATGTGGGAGCGTGTTGCAAACCGTTTACAACGGTTTGCGCGGGCGTGCACGTGTGGAAGGCTGTGTGCGCGCGTTTTAACATGAATCAGCTAAGTTCACACCGTGTAAGGATGTGTGCGCGCGTTTAACACCATGTAAGGATGGGTGCATGCGTTTAAGTAACTGTGAGCGTGCTTAAGCTGGTGTGCATATTGCTCCCCCTGAGGAAACAGAGAGGAAAAACGAAACAACCAGAATACAGGGAAGCTGCCAGATGATACTGCTGGAGTTAATTGGTGGAAACAGTTGGAAGCAGGCAATTACACAGGCAGGCTAGAAGCCCAACCCAGCACTTAAAACACTGCAAACAGCAGTGCAGGGTGTTTCTCACAAGAGATACTGCAAGAAAGTAAGCTATCAGAATTGAAAACTGAAAAAAGCTGAACTCAGAGCAGAAATGCTAGGGGCTGCCATAGCTGTTATAATCAGGCATAGGCGAATTGCTGAGGGTGGTGACAATGCAGATGCTGACAGACAACCCAGAGTGAGGAGAAGGAGAAGAGTATACAGGCCCAGGGTCACCTACCATGGGTTACATGAGCTGGAGATAGTAGAGCACTACAAATTGGACAGAGACCTTCTGCAGCAAATTGTTGAGCTGTGCAGGCCACACCTCACACACAGAACCAACAGAGGGGAACCCATCCCAGTGGAAACCAAGGTATGTGTTGGCCTAAGAATACTAGCAACAGGTACCTTCCAGAGACCAACTGGTGATATGATGGGGATATCACAGGCATCAGACTCCAGGGTACTGCACCAGTTCCTGGATGCCATGTCAACACATGTCGGTGATCATGTATATTTCCCCAATGCCCGTGAGGTATTGGCCAGCAATATGCATCTCTTCCAGCAAATAGTGGGATACCCTGAGGTACTGGGTGCAATAGACTGCACGCACAAACGCATCAAAGCACCAGCCGGTGAGCGGGGTAGAGCCTACATTAACCGCAAGGGATTCCCCTCCATCAACTGCCAGGTCGTGTGTGATGCCCAGGGCATAATAATGAATGTCTGTGCTGGCTGCCCTGGGAGCTACCACGATTCCCACATCTGGCATCTGACGCAGCTGTACCAATCATTTGCCAGTGGGGACTTCCCACACGGACACCTAGTGGGGGATGCAGGTTATGCATTTGAGCCGTGGCTGATGACACCCATCAGAAATGCACACACACCTGAACAGGAACGCCATAATGAGGCACACGCACAAACACGTAATGTTATAGAGCGTGTGTTTGGGCTGCTCAAGTCATGGTTCCGGTGTCTAGACACATCTGGTGGAGCCTTGCAGTAAGACAAACAACGTTCTCAGTAGAAAAAACACTTTAATGTGAAGAGCAAAGCTTTCGGATAAAATCCTTTATCAATACTGAAAATACAAATGTAAATGCAGAGTATATATAGGTCTAAAAAAGTCATATGACCGGCAGCCAAGAAGTCACATGACTCAACCATTAAAACATGTAAAAATAAATAAATATGCAAAGCTAAAAAATGCAACAGCATAATGCATATATGAAAACAAAAAAAATTTAAAAAAAGCAAGAAAGTATATTTTTAAAAAAACATTAAAGTGTTTTTTCTACTGAGAACGTTGTTTGTCTTGCTGGACCTCTTGGCATTTGTGTTTGGAGCCTTGCAGTACACACCAACTACATGTACCCAAATGATCATGATATGTGCTATGCTACATAATATGATCCTGTGGAAACAGCTGCAGCAGGACCAGCATAGGGCTGGGCCAAACATACCCCCACCATTGCCAAGGCCACCACAGGCAGTGGGTGACTCGGAGGAGGAACAACCTGACCTTGCCCCAGTAGGCAGAAGGAAGCGTGCCCAGTATGCCCTGGCCTTGGCAAAGAGGCAAAGCATAGCACATACACTTGGTCAGTAGGAACACTGGGACTGACACCCGCTCTGACTCACTCATATAGTAACAGGGATGCCTAACATGACACAACCTGCTTCCAAACATGTACAGGGAGTGTAGTATGTGCATCCGACAGAGGCAGCCCTGCAGCACCACCTGAGGCATGAATGCCATGTGTTGAGTAATGTAACACCATGTACCATATGCACACCTGAGGACCCTGACTAACATCCACCCTCACCAATCATAAACCACAAAAACACAAACCCACCTTCATAGGTACCACAAGGGATAGGAACCTAGATGTAATGCTACCCAATGCCAGAAGTATAAACATCAAGATGTGTGCAGTGTAAACGCACACAGTATAGAGAATGTAGATATCAGTGCTGTAATAGAAAACAGGGTCAAAGCCCACATCAGCACCCTAACACTACCAGGTCACACCTCATACAGTGATGTACATGTGCAAAAACATGGAACAAGCTACAAAACGAGGGTGACTAGCAATAAATGTCATGGATAACCACACCCCCATGTTGGTACCACAACACGAAGCAACATGGATTAGCCATGGTCAAATACCAATTGCTAAAACTGCCTACTACTATATAGCTTGCTGCAGACCACTGTCCTAATAGCAGGAACCGCACCAGGCCTATGTTCATAGGTTCATAGGTTCATACTAGGCTATCTGCCCTAGGGCATTTATAAGCCTAGCCCAGAGTTTTGTGGCTTCCGCCACCCCTTCAGTTTGAAGGATAATATGCCCATTATTTTGCTGTGCCTCTGTCAAGCAGTGACACTGAGGTTATCCCTGGGGTATACCTGCAATCTCCCATCCATTGGTCAAGATTCCTCTTGAACAAAGCCAGCAAGGTGCTCAGCCTCACATGTACCAGGATGTTGTTCCACAGCATACGGAGTCTCTGGGTGATGAATCTGTCCCTCCAGCACGCCCTATTAATAGCCGTGTTGAGGTTTAAGTCTCTTGCCCTTGTAGTTATGATGGATTTAGAGGTTTTGAGGTGAAGCATGTTCATTAATTCCGGGTTGGACATGGCCTTGTATGCAGGCACAGGCCACCTCTGAGCAGGCGGTAAGCGACTGAATAGAGATGGAGTTCCTTCAGTCGGGCAGCATAAGACATATTTTTGAGACCCTTTATCCTTCTGGTGAGGAATGTTTGGGGCCTTTCCAATTGCTGCAGGTGTCGGGTCAGATACATTTCGAATGGGGCATTGTACTCAATCATTGGTCTGATGAGTGATGAGTACAGGGGAACAATGACCTCCCTTGATCTAGATGTGAATCCCTGCATGATCACGTGGGCAATGTAGAAGGTCTTCCTAACTACTTTGGCAACGTGAGTGTCAAACGAAAGGTTACTGTCAACCTGGGTGCCCAGATCCCTGATAACCTCTCCTGTGCTTAGAGGATTGCCACCTATATGGGAACTAGAGGTAACCTTGTTTTTCCCGAAGGGTATGACTATGCATTGTTTAGCGTTTAACTTTAGGCCATGGCTTTGGCACCAGTTATCCGTTTCTATGAGACCCTTCTGAAGGATGTCTGTGTCAGATGGGTTTTCAACTATGGTTCCCAGTTAGCAGTCATCTGCAAACTTTGTCAGCCATAATCCTCCTGTGTTTGCTTGTACTTCTGAAAAGTAGATGCCAAACAAAAGTGGGCCCAGGACTGAGCCCTGTGGGACACCACTTGTGACAGGCTTGGAGTGTGACATGGCGCCAGCAACTCTGACCCTGTGGGTTTTGTCACTTAGCCAGTTTGCAACCCATCTTGTGATGTATGGGTTTACATTTAAGCTGGTGAGTTTGTCAATGATACCTGAGTGGGGTATCATATCGAAAGCCTTTGCCAGGTCAAGGTAGGCTGTGTGGACTGCCTTGCCCTCATCAATGGCCTTGGTGACTGTTTCGAAAAAGTCAACCAAGTTTAAAAGGCATGATCTGCCCTTGACAAAGCCAAACTGGGTTGGATCCAAAGTCTGCAAGTCCCCTATGTCTTCATTTATGAGTGCCATTATGATCCTCTCCATAGCTTTGCAGACCAGGCTTGTCAAGCTGATGGGACGGTAGTTTCAGGGGTCGGTGGAGGCACCCCCTTTGTGAAGTGGGACCACCGTTGCCGTACGCCACTCCTTGGGTACATATCCTGAGGTGAGGCTAAGATTAAACAGCTGCCCTAACTGCGGGTTTAATTCCTCATTGAGCACACAACCGGGGACACCATCTGGTCCCATGGATGCTGTGTTTCTCGCCTTGGATAGAGCAGTTCTCACCTGAGCATTTGAGATGTTTGCGGGGCTACAATCCTCTGGTATAGATTTCTCTCCCTTTGGAGGGGGAGGGGGGGAGAAATCTGCACTGAACCTGTCAGCCAGTATGTTGGCAATGTCTGTAGGTTCAGTGATTATTACATCATTTTGAACTAATTCTGAGCATATCTGGGAGTCTCCTCCCAGGTTTCTAACATAGCTAAAAAAGGCCTTATGGTTGTCTTTTGAGTCCTTATCGAGTTTTCTCTCAAAATTTGCCTTGGATGATTTTATGGGAGATCTCAGTTTTTTACTTATAATGAGCAGGGGTGTCTTCCCTTCTATGGAATTTGCTCTGTCTAGTAGTAGCTCCTTCCTTCTGTTGTACAGCTTGTTTATAGCTGGGGTCCACCAGACTGGACGCTTGCCTTTGGTACAAAGAGTCTTTGTTTTGTTTGGGATTGCCTGATCCATGCAGTCCTTGAGGTGCTAGTAGAAGGCATTTGTAAGTGATTCAGTGGCTTGGGTAATGGTTTCCACTGGCTTGGGGGCCTTGAAAGACACCACACCAGTCTTTAGAAGTGTGAAGTCGGCTTTTGAGAAGTTCTTCACTGTGGTCTTTTTTATCTGGGATGGGGGCGGGATGTGGACTTCCAGTGAGATTAGTTTATGATCTGATCTCACCAATGATGGGTATACTTCTGGTGTTGAACATTGTGACCCCATGTTCGTGATGATGTGATCTAGTATGTTGTCTCCTCTTGTGGAGATGGTGACTAGTTGTTCCATGGCATTTGAGTTTATGAACTCTAGGAACCTTTGGGCTAGAGTGTTGGGGCTTGAGTAGTGATCCCAGTCTATATTTGGATAGTTGAAATCACCCAGTATGATGGTGTTTGGAGATACATTTATCCCCTCCAGTGTTTTCAGGAAAGCTGTGTGAGGTTCCTGAGTTTGAGAGGGTGGCCTGGAACATGCCACAAACTGCAGAGCAGTCTTGCCTATGGTTAATTGCACCTGGATGGTCTCCGATGCATCGTGTGTTGCCACCAACCTTGAGGTGAGGGTGTCCTTGATGAATATGGATACCCACCCTCCTTTGCTGGTGTTGTCCGGATTTTGGGGCCGGAACGCATGATATGAGGTAACACCTGATAGTGCTGGGGTACTGTCAGGAGCCTTGAACCAGGTTTCAGTCACAGCACAGACATCGATGTTCTCCATACTGAGAAGGGCTTCGAGTGCATGCATCTTGAGGTTGAGACTTCTGGCATTGAGCAGCATTACCCTTAGTTTATTTCCTTTTTTGTGTTCTAGGGTGGTAGGTTTAGAATCTGAGACTTGCCTAAAAAAGGCACAATGGGGGTGGCAAGAGCCTTAGCCACAATCCGGAAGCCCAGGGGTGACAGGTGCAAGCCGTCCCTTGTGAATCAGCGTGGCTTGTCCAGCATGTCATCCCAGGCAGACAGACATTGGATCCCCTTTGAATGACACCATAGTTTAAGCCAATTATTACAGCTGATCATCTTGTCTCTGTATTGTGGCATCATTCTTGGTGAAGGTAGGATACTGCTCAAGGTCAGGGTCATACCTGCCTGGGCTACATAATCAGAGAGCTCCTCTATGTCTCTCTTCATGTAGTCCAGGGAGGTACATCTCAGGTCATTCACACCAGCATGGACAATAACTGAGTCATACTTGTACTTGCAGTTGAGTGACCTGAGTGCTTGCATTATGTGGTGGATTCCAGCACCCGAGAGGCAGCTTACTGTGACCTTCCCCTTACTCAATCTGGTGAGCAGGACATCAGTGTGTCTGCCTATGGAGTCACCTATGACGAGTGTGTCTGGCATTGTGTTTGGCCTTAAGGGCTGTGAATGTTTGGCACACTGACTCTGTGGTCTATGTGTTGCATGTGCTGTGCCCTCTGGAGGCAGTTGTTTGGGTGTCTGCTTTGGTGGCCTCTGCTGTTATGGTAGATTTATGATCAGAGCCTCCGAGTATGTCTTTGTGTGTTTATGTGTATGATTTGAAGTTGTGATAGTGCTATGTGAGACTGGGTTTGTGGTGTGCGTGGTTACCTTCTCCTCCTCTCTGGTCTTGCCAGTCCTATGTTGAGAGAGCTCAGCCTCCAGTTTGGCTATATAGTTGCATGTATTGCATGTATATGTGTTTTGTGGGAGAAGGAGAGGGTTGTCTGTGTACATGGGGCAATTGTAACATTGCCTCAATATTCCCAGGTTCACCAGCTGAGCAGGAGAGGGCACTAGCAACTGATCCCTTGACATGCTAGAAGGGATAGACAAAAAACTGTTGGAATACAGGAAGATATCAAGCCCCCCAAAACCACATTATATTGCTTGACTGACAATACCTACACATACACCATAGTTTCATAGTTTCATACTTTACTACTAGGCTATCTGCCCTAGTGCATTTATAAGCCTAGCCATAGTGATGTGGCTATTGCCACCCCATATAGTGGTAATAAGTGTACAGAATAGATTCCGAATATTGTGCCTCTCACTTAGTAGTGACACATTATGACCCCCTTACGTAATTGAATAACTTGACTGTGCCTCTGTCTAGTAGTGACACAGGGAGGACCCCTGGGGTAAACCTACAATCTCACATCCAGTTGTCCAGATTTCTCTTGAAGAGAGTCAGTGAGGGACTCTGTCTAACATGAACTGGGATACTCTGCTAGAGTGTGAGAAGCCTCTGAGTTATGACTCTGTCCCTCCAGCATGTCCTATACATGTATGTGCTGAGGTTCATATCTTCAGCTCCCATGGTTCTGGTGGATTTGGATTGCTTGCAGTGGAGCATGTCCACCAAATCCTGATTGGATATGGTCTTGTATGTCAGGCATAGGTCACCTGTAAGTATGCGGTATGCCACTGAATAAAGCTGGATTTCCTTTAGTCTGGAAGCATATGACATGTGTTGTAGACCCCTGATCTTCTTGGTAAGGTACTTTTGGGGTCTCTCCAGCTGTTGCAAGTGCTGGGTGAGGTACATACCAAATGGGGCTTTGTATTCAATCGTGGGCCTGATAAGGGAGAAGTATAGTGGTACAATGACCTCCTTTCATCTGGATGGAAAACCCTTCATGATAAGGTGGGCAAGATAGAAAGTCTTTATAACCACTTTGGCAACATGGGTGTCAAACGAGATGTCACTATCTACATGTGTCCCCAGGTGTCTGATTTGTTTTCTGTGCTCAGTGGGTTGCTGTCTATGTATTGATTTGTGGGTACTTTGTTCCTCCCAAAGGGGATGACTACACATCAGTTGCATTCAGTTTCAGGCCATGATTCCGGCACCAGCTATCTGTGTTTGTGATGGCATTCTGTAGGATGTGTGTGCCAGTTGATGTATTCACTATGGTGCCTAGGTTGCAGTCATCTGCAAACTTTGTCAGCCACAACCCTCCTATGTTTGCTTTCATATCTGAAAAGTAAATTCCAAATAACAGGGGTCCCAGGACAGATCCTTGTGGGACACCACTTGTGACTGGCTTTGAATCTGACAAGGCACCTGCAATGTCGGCTTTATGGGTTCTTTTTCTTAGCCATTTTGCAAACTATCCTGTGACATATGATTTTATATTTCAGCTGTTGAGCTTGTCTATGATGCCTGAGTGGGGTATTGTGTCAAAGGCCTTAGCCAAGTGCAGGTAGGCTGTGTGGACCGCGTAGCCCTCATCAATGGCCCTACTGACAGTTTCAAAATAGTCAACTAGGTGCAAAAGGCAGGATCTGCCTTGTACAAAGCTGAACTGGTTGGGATCAAGGGTCTGTAGGTCACCAATGTCTCTGTTTAAGAGCTCCATAATGACTCTTTCCATAGCTTTGCAGACAAGGCTGGTTAAGCTTGTGTGGTGGTAGTTCCCAGGGTCTGTGTAGGCATCTCCTTTGTGGAGTGGGACCACTGTTGCTGTACACCAGTGTTCAGGTACATATCCTGTAGCAAGGCTAAGGTTAAATAGCATTTGTATATACGGGTTTAGCCCCTTCTGGAGTTCACATAGCACGCAACTGGGGATACCATCATGTCCCATTGATGTTGTGTTCTTGTCTTTGCTGAGTGTGGCTCTCACATGGATATCTGAGATGACAGTCAGGTTACATTCAGCTGTGATAACTATCTTCTTTTGGGTGAGGGAGGGGGAAAATTGCACTGAACCTGTCTGCCAGAATGTTGCCAATATCTGTCAGGTCACTGAAATATATGTTGTTGTGTACCAACTCAGAGCATATCTGAGGGTTCCCACCCAGGTTTCTGACATAACTGAAGAAGGCAGTGTGGTTATCTTTATTGTCTTTGGTGATTTATGTCACAAAGTTGACCTTGGATGTCTTTATGAGAGAATGTAGCTTTTTACTAGTGCTGATCACAGATGCCTTCCCTTTAGGAGATGTAGCTCTGTCTTGCATTAGTATCCTTCATCTGTTATACAGTTTGTTTATGGCTGGGGTCCACCAGACAGGCCACTTTCCCTTGGTGGAGAGGGTCTTGTTGTTATTTGTGATTGCATGGTCCATGCTATCTCGGAGATGTCCGTAGAAAGCGTCTGTGAAGGAGTCACCATTGTGTGTTGTGGTTTCCACTGGCCCAGTGGGCTTAACGGATACCATCTCAGTCCGAAGAAGTGTGAAGTCAGCTTTTGAGGTGTTTGTCACTATACTCTTTGTATTATACTAGCACTGACACAAGTGTAGACATTTTCCCAGAATCCATCAAACAAAATGGATATGCAAAATGTAACACTTCCACAAGAGGGGTAAGCATACTGGATGTGATAATCAGAAATATGTGTACTGGATATCAAGATGAGAAGTGTATCCCTCACTGGTAAGACCAGACCATAGAGTAATCACACTGTAGTTACACATCCCGACCCCAGTCCCTGGCCAGATTACCACAGTGAAACACATGTATAAAGCATAGCTTGCACCCCTACAAACCAATGTGGAATCCATGAAAAGCCCTGTGCAGGTCCAGAATATGGGACACACTGCAGAACATGTTATACAGGCATACCATGAACACAGCCAAGAGTGCTTGGAGTCTGCAATCACAAACAACAAGACACAATGCCATACACCCAGGCATCTGTCATGCTGGACTCCAGCAATTACTAAACCATTGAAGAGAATGAGGAAGCTACCACATGATAGATCAAACATGAAAAGTGAAGTAATCAGTGATCAGTAGTATGTCAATAAAATGTGTCCACACATACAATCCACTAAGGCCAGGCAAAACAAGTAGAATCTGTGAATCCAGTGGCAATGTGACACCTGTCCCAAGTACACACACAACAACAACTCACCCCAATTAATACAAATGTATGTGATAGACGCAACCAGGTAGCCAAACCGGAGCCTGAGCACCCCCAAATCAGTACTGTCAAAACTAGTCAGGAGGACAAGGTCACCACATACACCACAAACCCAGTCCCACATAGACCTACAATGACTGTAAACCAAACACATAAACACAAAAACATTCCCAGAGGCCCTAATTACAAACACACAACACCAACACAAGCCTCCAAAGCAGACACCCAATGAAATAACATCCAGACATAGCACATGTAACACATAGTACACAAAGCTGGTGTGCCAAACAGTCACAGGACAGAAGGAGAAACAACATGCCTGATACAGTTGTAATAGGTGACTCCATAGTGAGACATGCTGGTGTCCCAGGGATGGCTTGCACCTGTTACCCATGAGTGTCTGGATATTGCCTAAGGCTTTTGCAACCTACAGAGATCCTTCCGTAGGCAAGGCCGAAAAGACCAACCCACCACCATAGAAAACAAAACTGGAAAGAAACAGATGGGTAATGCTGATCAATGCCAGATGTGTAAACCTCAATATGCATGCTCCTGAGGCCCTCCCCAGTATGGAGAACATTGATGTCTGTCCAGTGATAGAAACCTGCTGCAAGCCTCGTGACAGCACACCAGCACTACCAGGTAATACCACATATCATGTGTTATGGCCACAAAACCTGTAACAAAACATAAAAGGAGGGTGAGTATCCATATTCAGCACAGACAGCCATACATCCAGTTAACTGACAATGCTTATGTCATTGCAGTCCACCCATGTGCAACTAACCATAGGCAAGACTGCTGTACAGTCTGTAGCATGCTACAGACCACACTCTCACACACAGGAACCCCACCCCACTGTCCTGAAGACAGTGGACAGTATGAATGTACCACCAAATACAAAACAAGGTACACACAAATTACCACATAGGTGGTAAACCATTATGTGTGGAAGGAGTAATCAGGGACCTAGTGACACAAGTGGACAGTCACCTGTTATGTGACAGTCACATCGCCAGTTTGGCTAGGAAGACTGTCTATATTGAACACTGTATCATGAAAGGATTCACATCTACGTCAACAAAGGTCATTGTGCCCCTATACTGTTCCCCTATCAGACCATATTGTAATACAATGCCCCATTTGGGATGTACATTACCTGGCACCTGCAGCAGTTAGAAAGACCTCAAAGGTACCTCAGCAAGAGTCAGAAAGGGTCTCAAATATATCTCATATGCTGCCTGGCTGTAGACACCACAGCTGAATGCAGTCACATACTGCCTACACAGAGGCATTGTATGTCTGTTGTACAAGTCCATGTCCAACACAGAAGTAATGGACATGCTCCACCCCAGAAAACTCAAAGCCATCGGAGCTGTGTGAGTCAGAGATGTCAACCTTAACACATAATCAAATAGGATGTGCTGGAGGGACAGATACCTAACCCTGAGTCTCTCCACACCCTGGAACAGAATACCACTACATGTTAGGCAGAGCCCCTCACTGACACTCTTCAACAGGAAGTTAGCAAAATGGATGGATAATTGTAGATGTACACTGGGGACTTTACTGTGTCATGTCCAGAGAGAGGCACAGCTAAGTAAATCATAAATGGCCATAATATTCACATAGCAAGGGGTGGCAAAAGCCACACGCACTGTGGCTAGGCTTACAAATGCCCTAGGGTGGATAGCCTAGTATGAACCTATGAACCTATTATGACACAAATTGTACAGGACACTAAGGATAACCCCAAGGCTGCTGCAACTGATGGTAGTAAGCGTGTTGTGAATTTCTGGATATGCTCTGGATCACACAAATATTACAAATAACATACCAAACACACACATGTATTGCCAACATACATCCTGACAGGTGCAGTGCAAACCCCCCCCCCCCATAATGCCAAATATCTTTCCCAGCAGACTGCTGCCTCCCTGACATTATGTCAGCCTTACCACAGGATATGTACCCAAAGAGCAGTGTACAGCAACAGTGGTTGTTCTCAAGAAAGGTGTCGCCTGAATGGATACTAAAAACAACCACCACAGAATCCTGAGCAGCTTGGTCTGCACAGCTATGGAAAGGATCAGCATGTACCGCAGACATAACGATAATGGGGATCTATTGACACCCGACCCTACCCAGTGTGGGTTTATGAAGTGCAGACCCCACCCCTAAACATGTGTGACTCAGTTGAAACAGTGATTGAGGTCACTGATGAGGGCAATGTGGTCCACACAGTGTAGCTGGACCTTGCAAAGCCTTGCATACAATACCCTACGTGTTCAATATAGATATGCTCACCAGCTTATATATACACCCCAATGTCACTAGAGGGGTTGCAAACCAGACCAATGACAGAACTGACATGGTCAGACATGCTGCAGCCATGTCAGACTACAAACCACATATAACAGGTATCCCACAAAGTTTGGTCCTGGGACCTTCCCCGTCTGGTATATATGCCCCATAGGTACAGGCCAACATGTAAGGACTGTGCCTGAACATGTTTGCAGAGGACTACAAACCGCCTAACATATCTGACACTCCAGCTGACACAAGCATCCCACAAAAGGGCCACATAGAAACAGACAACCGGTGCCATAGCCATGTCAGCATGTTAAATGGAGAAAACTGTATAGTCAACCTCTGTGGATATACAGTAAGTGACCACCAATTACCACATAGGTGTTAACCCATTACATACTTAACATGTAATGACAGACCTGGGTACACAAGGTGATAGATATCCTGCATTGGACAAACATGTGGCTGTAGTGTTAACAGAAACAATCCATATACCAACCTAATCATGAAGGTTATGACATCTAGATAAGGGAGGTCATTGTGGTTCTGCAGTTATCCTTCATCAGCATTACAAATGACCACAACAGCCCCTGTGGGTGTACCTCAGCAGACACCTCCATCAACTGTAAAGTCCACAACAGTACCTCACCAGGAGTATCAAAGAGCTTGAACACATGTAATGTGTTGCCTGATTAAACAGAGTGCAACTCCACACACTGCCATGCTGGCCACCCAGACACAAGCTGTGCCTGATGTAGAAAGCCATGTCCAAGCTGGAATCAATGAACATGCTGCACCTTGTACAATCTGAATGGCAGTGAGCTATGCACATGAGGGACCTGAACCCCAGCACTGACATACATAGGACAAGCTGTACTGCATTATCCATAACACAGAAGCCACCCCACGCATGAGTAAACTACCAGTACAGGTTATCCATAGAGTCACTCGTCGATTCTCCTCAACAGGAATCTTAATGAGTGGATGGGAGATGGTAGGTTTACCCTGGGTATCAATGTTATGTCACAGGTAGACAGAGGCACAGTATACTAAACAAGACATATGTCATGGCAAACTACACTTACAATGTGTCGAAGGACAAACACACTCTCTGACTAGCATTAGAAATGGCCTAGAGCACATCGGTAGTGTTTGCCAATGTACACCTATGTTGTGGAATACACTACTGATGTTGGATGAGGCTGTTGTAAGTAGTTCATATCTGAACATAATGCAACATGGTCAGATAGGTTCATAGGTTCATAGGTTTATACTAGGCTATCTGCCCTAAGGCAGTTATAAGCCTAGCCCAGAGTTTTGTGGCGTACGCCACCCCTTATATGGAAACAATACTGTGCCCATTAGTTTGTCGTGCCTCTGTCCAGCAGTGACACAGAGACGATCCCCAGGGTAAACCTATGATCTCCCATCCACAGGTCAAGATTCCCCTTGAACAGAGCCAGCGAGGTGCTCTGCCTCACATGGACCGGGATTGTATTCCACAGCATAGGGAGTCTCTGAGTGATAAATCTATCCCTCCAATATGTCCTACTTATATCCCTGCTAAGGTTTACGTCACTTGCCCTAGTGGTTCTGGTGGATTTGGCGGTTTTGAGGTGGAGCATGTCCATTACTTCCTGGTTGGACATGGCCTTGCATGTCAGGCACATGTCACCTCTGAGCAGATGGTATGTGACTGAATAGAGCTGGAGTGTCTTCAATCTGGCAGCATATGACAGATGTTGGAGTCCCTTTATCCTTTTGGTGGAGGACTTTTGGGGTCTCTCCAATTGCTGCAGATGTCGGGTGAGATACATCCAGAATGGGGCATTGTACTTGATCATTGGTCTGATAAGTGAAGAGTACAGGGGAACAATGACCTCACTAGATCTGGATGTGAATCCCTTCATGATCAGGTGGGCAATGTAGAAGGTCTTTCTAGCCACGTTAGCAACGTGAGTGTCAGAAGAAAGGCCACTGTCAACCTGGGTCCCCAGGTCCATGATAACCTCCTCTGTGCTTAGAGGATTGCCACCTATATGGTAGCTTGGGGTTACCTTGCTTTTCCCGAAGGGTATGACTATACATGTTTTGGCATTTAACTGCAGGCCATGGCTCTGGCACCAGCTATCAGTTTCCGTGAGTCCCTTCTGAAGGATATCCATGTCTGATGCACTGTCCACTATGGCACCCAGTTTGCAGTCATCTGCAAACTTTGTCAGCCAAAGTCCTCCCATGTTGGCCTGTACTTCTGAGAAGTAGATGACGAACAATAGGGGGCCAAGGACTGAGCCCTGTGGGACACCACTTGTGACCAGCTTGGAGTCTGACATAGCGCCAGCAACTCTAACCCTGTGGGTCCTGTCCTTAAGCCAGTTTGCAACCCATCTTGTGACATATGGGTTTACATTTAGGTTGGTAGGTTTTTCTACAATACCCGAGTGGGGTATTGTGTCGAAAGCCTTTGCAAGGTCAAGGTAGGCTGTATGGACTGCCCTTCCCTCATCAATGGCCTTAGTGACTGTTTTGAAGAAGTCGACCAAGTTCAAAAGGCATGATCTGCCCTTGACCAAGCCAAACTGGGACTGGTCCAATGTCTGCATGTCCCCTATATCTTTGTTTATGAGCTCCATTATGATCCTCTCCATAGCTTTGCAGACTAGACTTGTTAAGCTTATGGGGTGGTAATTACCAGGGTCTATAGAGGCACCGCCTTTGTGCAGATGTGCACAACTGGACCCTAACCAGGCTGTTGTGCACACTATGGAAATGTAAAGCAGTGATAGGACTAAAGCCCAGGATACTGTCCACCACAGTGAAAGTACTGAACCACTACACTATACAGTACTACAGTGTTAGGTCAGTATGAACGGATGTTGACAATTGTATGCAAAGTATCCCATGCAAAACCTGCAGGCACAGTATAATCCCTGTTGTGTTCACACAAAAAGCATTTGGACAGTAACTACACAACATGGCACAGAACACACAACCATAAACTGGAGATATTTGCTGAAGGTCACACTCATCCACAAATGTGATGGGCTGCAGAGTTCAACATATGGAAAGCTCACACTGGGCATGCTCACACACTTTGATAAATGAGACATCTTTCACACAACATGCCATGGGAAGGCTGAACTGGGCATGCTCATACACTTAGTCCAAATGTTCCACTTAGCAACTGTGAAAACACACCAGAGGATGCTCATTCCCATTCCTAAACACTGATGATGTCAGCACCCTATAAGTATATCAGGAGAAAAGCAATCTCCCAGTAATCCGAATAGCGTGCTCTGCTAGTGTGTCCATCTCTAGTGTCATTACATAGTTAGGTAGGGGTTTGAATCCAGCAAGTGGCAAGTGTGTATGACGGGGGGTAAGTGTGTCTGAAAAGAACATCCCTTTTGGCAACTGTGAAAACACACCACAGGATGCTCATTCCCTTTTCTAAACACTGATGATGTCAGCACCCTATAAGTATATCAGGAGAAAAGTATTTCCCCCACCAATCTAAATAGCGCACTCTGCTAATGTGTCAGTTTCTAGTGTCATAACATAGTTAGGTAGGTGTTTGAATCCAGCAAGTGTGTGTGTGAAGCAGAGTAAGTGTGTATGAAAGGCACCACCCTTTTGGCAACTGTGAAAACACACCACAGGATGCTCATTCCCCTTTCTAAACACTGATGATGTCAGCACCCTATAAGTATATCAGGAGAAAATGATTCCCCTAGCAATCCGAATAGCATGCTCTGCTAATGTGTCTATCTCTAGTGTCATAGCATAGTTCGGTAGGGGTTTGAATCCAGCAAGTGTGTGTGAAGGGGGGTAAGTATGTATGAAAAGAACATCTCTTTTGGCAACTGTGAAAACACACCACAGGATGCTCATTTCCCCTTTCTAAACACTGATGATGTCAGCACCCTATAAGTAAATCAGGAGAATAAAAAAATCTCCCAGTAATGTGAATAGCGCACTCTGCTAATGCGTCCGTCTCTAGTGCCATAACATAGTTTGGTAGGGGTTTGAATCCAGCAAGTGTCTATGAAGGGGGGTAAGTGTGTATGAAAGAAACATCCCTTTTGACAACTGTGAAAACACACCACAGGATGCCCATTCCCCTTTCTAAACACCTATGATGTCAGCACCCTATAAGTATATCAGGGGAAAAAAATCTCCTAGTAATGCAAGTAGCGCGCTCCGCTAATGCGTCCGTCTCTGATGTCAGAACATAGTTAGGTAGGAGTTTGAATCCGGCAAGTTGGTGTGAAGGGGGTTAAGTGTGTATGAACGAAACATCCATTTTGGCAACTGGGAAAACACACTACAGGATGCACATACCCCTTTCTAAACAATATCACAATTATTTATGGCTTTTGATTCCAGACATGTCACGTGTGTTTTGCCCACACAGAATGCCCATGTGTGCAGGTTGTTTCTCACAATAATGCATGACATCGATTAAACCAGTTATGGCAATGCACACATGATGTATGTGTGTGCCAAATACACATATGTACCTGTGACCTTCAATAGTTACCATGTGTGATGCCTGCCACATGTGAATACATGGTATTTGCACAGGGTAACATTATGACTGTGGTCTTCTGTGCAGGTGCTGCATGTGGGATGTGTATATACAGTGTGAGATGTAGATGCTATCAACCTAGTAGTGAGGGATACACACCTGGTCTGGGGCATATAGTCTACATGTTGTTGATGAACAGGTGCTGCATGTTTTCACCTGTTGTGGGAGTGGTAAGACGTTGTTCCATAGCAATGCAGTGACCGCATGCTAAGAACCGTTCAGCTAGGGTGTTGTAGCTACAGTAATTCATTAGCATTCAGTAATATGTCAGCATTCCTGGTGAGGGTCTGATGCCAACCAAGGTCAGGGTTCTACCAGCCTGTGTCACTTGCTCAGTGAGCCCTTCCATGTTCCCTATCATGTATCCCAGTGAGGGACATCACACATCAGCTGTAGTGGCATGGACAATGACTGAGTCATATGTGTCCATGCATCTGAATGACCTGTATGCTTGTGTTATGTGGTGGACCATAGTGCCCCATGAGCATATCACTGTGACCTTCACCTTGTCCAGCCTGGTGAGCATGACCTCACTGTACTGGACAATAAAAGTACCTAACACAACCGCAGCAGTAGTGTTGTAGTACAGACTGTGCTTGTTTGGCACACAGGATTTGTGTGCTATGTGTTATGCGTGCTGTGTTCAGGCCTAACGTATGCCTGTGTGCCAGCTGCAGAGGTGTCTGCCACTCAGGCAGGATGCTATCCTTAGGCTCCACGAATGGCCCGGTGTGTTTCCGTGCTTGTATTGCTGTCAGTGTAGGTCCACATCAGACTGGTATTGCAGTCACTGTAGTATTTCATGCCACCTGACAGGTTATGCCAGTACTGGGTTCAGAGTGCTTAGTCCACAGTTTGGCCATGTGTTTCCATCTCATACATGTGTTGTACATCCATGGGTAGGGATAGGGTTGACTGTGTACATGTGGCAGCTGTGACATTACTACATGACTCACATATTCCACAACTGTACCATAGAGGTGACTGACAACTGACCTTTGCACATGCTACCATAGTATTGAGATTGCATTGGTGATTAACAGCACATAGGGCCAATGGTGAACAAGATACATAGGTCCATAGGTTCATACAAGGATATCTGCCCTAGGGCATTTATACACCTAGCCAGAATGTGTGTGGCTTTCACCATGCATTGTAAATCTATCTTGCTATGCCCTTTTCCAAGGTTAGTATACTGTGCCTCTGTCTAACAGTGACACATAAGTGATACCCAGGGTAAACCTACAATGTCACATCCAGTCATTAATATCCCTCTGGAAGATAGTCACTGAGTGACTGTGCCTATCCTCTATTGGGATAATATTCCAGAATGAAGGGGGCCTCTGAGTTATGAATGTGTCCCTCCAGCATGTCCTATGTATATCACTCCTGAGGTTCAAGTCTTTCCAGCGTGTAGCCTGATGGGATCTGGATATTCTGAGGTGCAGCATGGCCATTAAGCCAGGGTTTGACATGGCTTTATATGTCAGGCACAGATTGCCTATGAAGAGGCAGTATGCCACTGAGTAGAGCTGCTGTTTCTTTAACCAGTCAGTATGTGGCATCTATTTGAGCCCTTTGATCCTCTTGTTGAGGTACGTATGTGGTCTTTCCAGTTGCTGCAGGTGTCTGGTAAGGTGCATGCCGACAGGGGCATTGTAGTCAATTATGGGCATGATGAGGGATGAGTAAAGAGGCACAATGTCCTCCCTGATCTACATGTGAATCCCTTCATGATGATGTGGCCCATATAAAATGTTTTCCTAACCACTTTGGCCATGTTGTTGTCAAATGAGAGAATGCTATCAACCTGTGTACCCCAAGGTCCATAATTCCTTTGTCTGCACTTAATGGATTAACACATATGTGGTACTTTGTGGTCACTTTGTTTTGACAAAGGGATGACTATACACTTTTGGCATTCAGCTTGAGGCCATGGCTGTGGCACAAGTCGTGTGTTTCCAAGAGGCCCTTTTGGAGGATGTGTGTGTTAGCTGGAGAGTTGATTATGGCGTCCGGTTTGCAGTCATCTGCGACTTGCTCAGCCACAGTACTTCCATGTTGGCCTGTACCTCTGATAAATATATACTGAACATGACAGATCCCAGGGCTGAGCCTTGTGGGACACCACTTGTAACTGGTTTTGAGGCTGACATGGCTCCAGCAATTCTAACCATGTGTGTTCTGCCCTTGAGCCACTGTGCAATATCTGTAGTGACATAGGGGTTAATATGTACACTGGTGAGCTTCCCTAGAATGCACAAGTGGGGTATTGTATCAAAGGCTTATGCAAGGTCCAGGTAGGCTGTGTAGACCACCTTCCCCTTGACAGTGGCCTTGGTGACTGTTTCAAAGAAATCAAACAGGTTTGAGAGGCAGGATCTGCCATTAACAAAGCTAAACTGTGTATGGTGACATGTCTGTAGGTCCCCAATATCTATATTTATGGGGTTCATGATGATCCTTGCCATAGCTTTGCAGACCAAGCTATTCTGATGTATGGGGCGAATAGTGTCCAGGATCCGTTAAGGCACCACCTGAATGTAGAGGGACCACTGTTGCTGTACGCCACTCTTTGGCCACATATCATGTAGTAAGGCTGGGATTGAACAGTAGTGTTATGTCTGGGTGTAGCTCTTCTTGGGGTTCATGTAGGACACAGCCTGGGACACTGTCTGGTCCCATTGATGCAGTGTTTATTGCTTTGGAGAGGGCAGCTCTTACCTGAGCATCTGAGATGTCAGGGGGGGGCAGCACTCTGCTGGGAGAAATATTTGCCCTTTTGGTGTGGAGGGGGGGAGAAGGTAGCAGTGAACCTGTCCACTAGGATGATGGCAATGTCTGTGTGTTTGGTATTTCGTGTGACATCTTGGACTACCTCTGAGCATATCTGGGTATTACCACCCAGGTTCCTAACATAACTACAGAAAGCCTTGTGATTATCCTCAGTGTCTTGTGGAATCTTCTCTCAAAGATGGCCTTAGACAATCTTATGAGTGCCTGTAGTTGTCTTCTAATACTCATCAGTGATGCCTTCACATTTTGGGAGTTTGTTGTATCATGTAGTAGCTTCATCCTTCTATTGTATAGTTTGTTTATGGCTGGTGTCCAGCACACAGGACGTCTGCCTTTGGAGGATTGGGTCATGCTTTCGTTTGGGATTGCATGATCCATGCATTCCTGAATGTGTCCATAGAATGCCTTTATACAGGTATCTGCAGTCTGGTCCATATTTTCAACAGGCCTGGGGCTTTGAAGGTTTCCACATCATTTATGAGGAGTGTGAACATGCTTGACATGAGCTGTTGACTGACGTCCCGCCCTCCAGACTGAGCAAGGTGAGGGTCACATTTAGCTACCTGTCGGGTGATAGAATGTGCCACATAACACAAGCACTCAGGTCACTCCACAGCAAGTACAAGTATGAGGCAGTCATTGTCCATGCTGGTGTGAACAACCTGAGACACACCTCCCTGGACCACATGGAAAGAGACACAGAGGAGCTCTTACAGCACCCTCTCAAACTCAGGAATCCCACACAGCCTTCATGATGACACAGGAGAGTATAGATTTCTCTGCAAACACCATCACACTGGGTGACGTCAACTACCCAAACATAGACTGTGAACATTACTCAAGCCACAATACCCAAGCTCTAGGGTTCCCATAGTTCAGAAACTCTTTAGCTATGGAACAGGTAGTCAACATTCCCACAAGAGGGGCAAATATACTAGACCTGATCATCACAAACATGAGTACAAAATGCTCACCACTTGAAGTATATCCCTCATTGTTGCAATCGAACCATATACTAATCACACTGGCGTACTGGATCCCCCACATATGCAAACCTCAAACACATCGATGTGTGTGTGGAAAATGCCCCTATTAGCAACTGTGACAGTACACTACAGGATGCAGATTCCCCTTTTGAAACACTGATGATGTCAGCACTCTATAACTATATTACCTGAACTTAAGTTTTTCACTAATTTGTGTAGCGCGCTCCGCTAATGCGTCTTTCTCCACTATAATAACATAGTTAGGTAGGGGTTTGAATCCTGCAAAGGGAATGTATGTGTGTTAGTATGAGTGGGGTTTGTGTGTGTGTGCATAATGCTGTGAGGAAAAAGTGCCTTTTGCCAACTGGGAGAACACACTACACGGTACACATCCCTCTTCCTAAGCACAGATTATGTCAGCACCCTCTAAGTACAGCATTAGAAAGGATTTCTCCCACTAATGCAAATAGCACACTCTGCTAATGTGTCTGTCTCTAGTGTCATAACACAGTTAGGTAGGGGTTTGAATCTTGCAAATGGAAAGTATGTGTTTTAGTGTGTGTGTGCACAATGCTGGGGGTGGGATGTGGCTTTTGCCAAATGGGGCTATGCACTGCAGGGTGCACATTTCCCTTAACAAACAGTGATGTTGACAGCACCCTATACAAACAAAACAACAAAAGAGAAGGTGTTGGTACCAATAACGCATGTTGCCCTAGGGCAAATACCCTAGTATGAACCTATGAACCTATGTGTACTGCTATAGTACGTCTGCCATATGTTGCATGTGTGTGTGTTGTAGGGGATGCACAGGTAATGGCCAAATATTTCTGCACAGGCAACACGTCTGAAACACTCTGGGTGTTCATCCCTACATACTGTATGTGTGTTGCCATCCAACCCTGTGATGTGGACACACATTACTCAGCCTGGATATACATATCCCAACAACACCACAAGCACAGTACACTACCTTGCTATGTATGCATGTAATTACACAGTTATTCACTAGTTAGGACTGTGATGCTATCCATGCAGCCCACTGGGCCAGTGGAAGCCACAACACACACTGCTGGCCACTTTGCAAAAGCTTACCACAGACATCCCACATAGTGCATGTAGTGTGCACACACATATCTAACCCAGACCGTATGCACACCACTTATTTATCCTGTCCAGTGGACTACAGATACAGGCACATTGTATAACAATAGCAGGAGGCTACTGCAGCACAGGGCAGATTCACATGAAGGCAAGGCATCTGTGGTCAGCAGTGGTAAGATGCTTCACATTCACCAAATGCACAGATATTGGCAACATTGTTGCAGACAGTTTAGGTGCAGGTATCCCCCCCCATTCTCCTACACAAGTGGAATTAGTTATCACAGATGACTGTAACCTCCCTATCATCTCACATGTCCAGGTGAGGGCCACCCACAACATTGCAGAACACACAGCATCACTGTTACAAAATGGTATCCCTGGATGTGTGATACGCTCACCCCTAGAGGACATAGCACCACATTACAGACTGATATTAAACCCTGGCCATACTACAGGATATGTACCTGAACAGTGCCATACATACACAGTGGTCCCACACCAATGAGGAGGAACCTCTACTGGCCCTGGGAACTACTGCATCATATGCATAACTGGCCTTGTGTTCTAAGCTATGGAAGTTTTAAGTATGGACGACATGTACAGCAATATTACATATGTATATATATCAGGACTATGTACACACAACCTATCTCATGGACATACCTATAGATAGTGAACTATGATACATTTGGAGGTTTCACAGTAAACACAGTATTAACCTGCTACTTTGCATTACCTGTGTTTGTGTCAGCTGTTGCTGTGTCAGTGGTGCTACTTGTTGTTTGCTGCTGCTGCTGCTGGTTTTGTTGCTGGCTGTCTTTATTTCTTTTTTTTTCTATCTCTGTCTCTCTCTCTCTTTCTCTGTCGGTTTTGTGCAATGAATGTATTGCATGTGTGGAGTGTGAGTACTGCATGCTTTTGTAGGTATCTGCATAGGTCCATGTGATGGCCTCTGCACCAATTGTAAGGCAGCATTTGCTAATTGCATGCAGCCAGTTGTGTACTGATTGCATGTCTCACTGTGATTTCAGGACAGTGCTATAAAAGGGTATGTGAGATAGGCGTTGCCCTTTCAGATTGTAAGGGCGTGGACCATGCTGGTATGCTGTCGACAGTTTTCTGTGAGTGTGAAGGTTAGTACGTCTCTCATGCTTCATGCTGTGTTGTAAATTCAGGTTGCTGCATTTCTCTCACCTGTTCCCTGTAGTGAGTGTGTATGCATACTGACACCTACAACTATATTTCATATGTATTGGTATATATATATATATATATATATATATATATATATATATATATATATATATATGTGTGTGTACATATACATACTTTCATATATGTACATTAGCTGACATTATTGGGTACAAGCTAACAATTAGCAGGGCTGTTTCTGTTAACACTAAACTAGTGTGGGAATCCAGTAATTGGGACAGTAAAAGTCTGCCTGACATGCTTTGGGTAGTACACATCCTATATTGCCTTTATCTTCATTCCTACTATTACATGTTCTACTTATTTTAGCACTATATTCCTGTATGAGAGTCATGGCTTACTGGTAGGTCATACAGACTAGTGTTACAATGGTCTTGTGGTAGGGCCTACTAGTATGCTTATATTTTGCTTTCAAATTGAGTACAGGGCCTATCAATCAAAGTGCTGGAGGCACCTTTAAGCAGTTAAAGGGGTTAGTAGGTCTCACAGGAGTCAGGCTGTGTTGCAGATTCTGGTTGCTGCATTTATCTTCACTGTTTCCTGTAGTGAGTGTGTATGAATACTGACACCTACCACTATATTTCATATGTATTAATATATATATATATATATATATATATATATATATATATATATATATATGTATGTGTACATATACATACCTTCATATATGTACATTACCTTACATTATTATGTACAAGCTGACAATTAGCAGGGCTGTTTCTGTGAACACTAAAGTAGTATGGGAATCCAGTAATTCAGGCATTAAAAATCTACCTGACATGCTTTGGGTAGTACACATCCTATATTGCCTTTATATTGATTCCTACTATTACATGTTATATTTATTTTAGCACTATGTTTTTGTGTGAGAGTTATGGCTTAGTGGTTGGTCATACAGACTAATGTTACCAAGGTCCTGGGTTCGAGACTGACAGTAGGAATTTATTTTTCTTTCAAACTGAGTATAGGACTTGCAATCAAAGTGCTAAAGGCACCTTTACGCAGTTAAAAGGGTTATTAAGTCTCACAGGAGCCAGGCTATGTTGTAGTTTGTGGTTGCTGCATTTATTTTCACTGTTTCCTGTAGTGAGTGTGTGTGAATACTGACACCTACCACTATATTTCATATGTATTAATATATATATATATATATATATATATATATATGTGTACATATAATACTTTCATATATGTACATTACCTTACATTATTATGTACAAGCTAACAATTAGCAGGGCTGTTTCCGTGAACACTAAACTAGTATGGGAATCCAGTAATTCAGGCATTAAAAATCTACCTGACATGCTTTGGGTAGTACACATCCTATATTGCCTTTATATTGATTCCTACTATTACATGTTATATATATTTTAGCACTATATTCGTGTATGAGAGTCATGGCTTAGTGGTTGGTCATACAGACTAGTATTACCAAGGTCCTGGGTTCGAGACTGACAGTTGGTATTTATTTTTCTTTCGAAATGAGTACAGGACCTGTCAATCAAAAGTGCCAAAGGCACTTTTAAGCATTTAAAACCAGGTCTGCGCTCGTTTGCGCGGAGCTCACACATGCGCACTGGCGGTGAGCTCCGCGCACACAAGCGCACACCCGCGCTATTTTCTTTGAAAGAAAAGAAAAAGGGGTGACAGGAAAGTGGTGAAAAAGGGGTCACAAAGAGGGTAAGACAGTAGGGAAACAAGCTTGGAATTTGCAGGAAGGATGTAGGTGAGGCCCATAGCTGCCCATGTCTTTCTCAGCAACAGCTGTGCATTTGTATGCAATTTGGTGTGACATTTGGAACCTTCCACCCCTGAGAGAAGTGTCAGGACAACATTAATACCTGTTGTACAGCCAATTGTAATTAACAGTTTCAATGTCCAGCGGACATGTGTGCAACATGGACAGCTATGTATGGGGCGTAATTTTTTTGTGGGTACAGAGTGCCCTTTTTTTTTTTTTCAGGTGAGAGTGGTATGTCAGGTGAGGTAGTCAGTATAGCTGGGGAGGTAGGTTGGGTAGGTTAACAGACAAGACAGACAAGACGCATACAGGGGCGGTGTATGACACATGTGGGGGTTACACAATTGACGGGACGGAGGTTGGGATATCCAGGGCACATGAGCCCACAGATGGCAACAGTGGAACTGATATCCCCACCCATAGGCAGTTGCCACTGTTCCTTCACAGCCCAGGACAGGGCTGTGCTGGGGGCTGTGCAGGCGGGACAACGGGCATGCCCGTAAGCTGTGCCACCCGGGCCTCAAGCTGGCCGTGGGGCCCAAGAACAGAGTCTTGGATCTCCCTTCGCACCACAGACCGGACACCTTGGAGGGTGAGTGGACGTGCTCCTCCGGCCACGCTTGCAGAGGGGGGACGGGCCCCATCCCCTGCAGCGCTTCCACCCGAAGGTGGCACAGGGCCACCGGAGGAGGGTCCAGCCTGGGCACTAGTGCCAGGTGCACTCGCCAGCTGAGGTGGGAGAGGTGGGTCCGCTGGGACCTGCCTTCCCAAGCGTTCTAGGTTTGTGAGTATGTTATGTTAGTTTGGGTTAGTGGCATATTATTCCATTCAAATTAGTTGTAACAGCATGCATTGGTATTCCCATTAAACAAACACCCAGATATTAACACCATTGAACAACGGGCAAATCAATATCACATGCATTATTTGAATGGAAATACACAATCAAACAACATGCAGGGTTGATTAAAGGCAACAGGCCATCAGGTTTGCAGGTTTGCAGGTTTGCAGGTTTGCATTTATGACCAGGGCACATGCAACAACAGACATGCATATATTTTTGAAACAGGACAAATGTCCATGGTTAATGAAATGTTCACATACCAATATTTAGTGGGGTTTTATTTTGCAATTATAGGGTGGGGTGGAGAAAGAAAATGATGACACATTCATAAATTATACATTGATATACATTTGTAATAGAAACACAATTAACTTGTGGGTGATAGTTTCCAAATGATTTTTACTTGACTGTCATGCTAGACCTGTTACAGATACATCACTATCCTAGTTATTTTGAATTTGATCAGATACATCATCCTGCTACACTTTGATGACAGGGCAGGGGACAACTATGGATGTTTAGTATGTCAGACAATCATTCATTCTATCTGCAAATTGCTGACTGTGATCACCATATACAGATTTTGGCCTGAACATTCAAGAGTCAGACACACTGAAATCAGTTTGGGATGTTAAGTTTTAATTCCCACATGCATTTAGTTCTGTAGAACCACACTGAAGCTTATATATTCAGGAGTTATTACTACTTTATTCATTGATACATGACCCTTTCTGTCACTCTCACACATCCTGCAATTTCACAGTTCAGGTTGGTACTTCTAGGCTTTGTTCACATATTAGACCTGTGGGGATTCCAACACTTTCCAGCAGCCTCACTTCTGTCATGATTCAGCATTTCAACAGGGGATATATCTCACATGTGATTACCTCAGATTCTGAAGCTGTACTCTTGAGACTACTGCAGGTTATACTACATTTAATTAATGGTGGGACATCTGTATTACAGCACTATTTATTTCTATCATTTATATTTCCAGTTTCACTTGCATACTGATGAACTTGTTGCAGCCATACCTGCAGACTTTTACTTGCTGCTTGCACATTCTATTACTTTTAAGCAATACACTGCAGTGTTTTGCTACATGCTACACTATAATATTTATTTACAAGTACTAGGTGGGTTTACTAACCTGCATGGTGGCTCAGCCGCACCAGCCTGCGGTCATGTGCCTGTTGATTCATAGAGTGGACACCTGCAGCTGTAATACAAAACAAGTAATATTGGGATACACATCTCCATGGTATCAGCTAGTTGAATTCCTTACATACATAAGTAAAATGTAACTTACTCAGTAGTGGGGCGTTGGGCATATCCCGGGCCTCCTGGATCCATTGGGTCAACTGGTCTTGCTTATGTCGCTTCAGGTCCTCATGGTGGTGACGGACCTGCTCACCAGTGCGTGGAATCCCAGTAGCACTAGTAAGATCATGAGCCAACTGGTCCCATGCCTCCACCCTGTACGCGCCCCATGAGACCTGGCCCTGCATGAGTTGGGCCTCATGATGGTGAACTAGGAGCCAGACCATGTATCTGGCCTCCTCAACGCCCCACTGCTGTGCTCGAAAGCAACATCCCTCCCCTACTCCACTCATTCTGCCTGCAGGTGTATTCTACAATCATTTATGCTGTGTATTCCCGCCTATGGGGCTTATATATGCCGATTTTCCCGCACATTTCTATGATTGGCCGGATTAGAATTGTATCTACTTCACAGAAACTGCTTTATCATGCTCCATTTTGGATTACATCCTATATATATGCTATTTCTGCATTTCTAAGTACTGCTGTCATGGCTTAGTGGTTTAGTACTAAGTACTGCTGTCATGGCTTAGTGGTTTAGTACCTTGACTCTAGTGCATGGTATCCTGGGTTCGAATCTGACCACTGAATTTTAATTTTATGACTGTCTAGAAATGACTTCAGGACCTGTCAATCAAACATGCCAAAAGCACTTTTAAGCACTTTAAAACCAGGTCTGCGCTCGTTTGCGTGGAGCTCACGCATGCGCACCGCCAGTTAGCTTGTGGGTGCGTCGCACAAACGGTGTGTGTGGGGTTACACCTTAATTGGCTAGTAACACACATGTTAAACTAAGCGCAGCTAGTTGCACACAGTTTGAGCCTGTTAAACCAGTGCTTAGCTATGAGCAAGCAATTTGCAGTTTGTGAAACAATAATTAGCTACGGGCACTCTGTCTCACT
>NC_056743.1:513186219-513227048 GCF_019279795.1 Protopterus annectens | reverse complement strand
TAATCCATAGCATTGTTAGATAGGGGATTAAATCCTACAATTGCTGATTGTGTGTGGGGGGGGGGTATATGTGTGTTATTTCCTTTGAGAGGAGTGCCCTTTTTGTAGACTGGGAAAACACATTAAAAGAGGAACATTCCTCTTTGGAAAGTCTGATGATGTCAGCATCCTACAAATATAGCAGGAGGAAATAAAACATCCACTAAGGCATATAAAGTGCTGTGTTAATACGTGTTTCTCTAATATTATAACATAGTTAAGTAGGGGTTTGAGTGTAACAATTGCTGACTGTGTGTGTTTGATTTCCTTTGAGAAGAGTGCCCTTTTTGGAGACTGGGAAAACACATTAAAAGAGGTACATTCCTCTTTGGAAAGTCTGATGATGTCAGCATCCTACAAATATAGCAGGAGGAAACAAAACACACCGTAAGACATATAGTGCGCCCTGTTAATGCGTAATTTTCTAGCATCATAACAGAAAGCTAGGGGTTTGAGTCTTGCAATTGCTGACTGTGTATGATTTCCTTTTAAAGGAGTTCCCTTTTTGGAGAGTGGGAAAACACATTAAAAGAGGTACATTCCTCTTTGGAAAGTCTGATGATGTCAGCATCCTACAAATATAGCAGGAGGAAATGATATGCTCAGTAAGACATATAGCGCACTGTGTTAATGCGTAACTCCCGAATATCATAGCATAGTTGGAAAGGGGTTTGAATCCTGCAGTTGCTGACTGTGTGTGGGTGGGTGTATGTGTATGATTTCCTTTGAGAGGTGTTCCCTTTTTTGGAGACTGGGAAAACACATTAAATGTGATTTCCTTTGAGAGAAGTGCCCTTTTTGGAGACTGGGAGGGTGTATGTGTGTGACTTCCTTTGAGAGGAGTGCCCTTTTTGGAGACTGGGAAAACACATTAAAAGAGGTACATTCCTCTTTGGAAAGTCTGATGATGTCAGCATCCTACAAATATAGCAGGAGGAAACAAAGCACACAGTAAGGCATATAGTGCACCGTGTTAATGCATTTCCTTTGATAGGAGTGCCCTTTTTGGAGACTTAGTGGGTGTATGTGTGTGGTTTCCTTTAAGAGGAGTTCCCTTTTTGGAGACTGGGAAAACACATTAAAAGAGGTACATTCCTCTTTGGAAAGTCTGATGATGTCAGCATACTACAAATAAAGCAGGAAGAAACAAAACACAGAGTAAGGCATATAGTGTGCCATGTTAATACATCACTCTCTAGTTTTGTAATATAGTTAGGTAGGGGTTTGAATCCTGCAATGGCTGACTGTTTGTGTGTGGGAGGTGGTGTACGTGTGTGATTTCCTTTGAGAGGAGTCTCCTTTTTGGAGACTGGGAAAACACATTAAAAGAGTACATTTCTCTTTGGAAAGTCTGATGATGTCAGCATCCTACAAATATAGCAGAAGGAAACAAAGCACACAGTGAAGCATATAGCGTGCTGTGTTAATGCATAACTTTCTAGTCTCATAACATAGTTAAGAAGTGGTTTGAATCCTGTAATTGCTGACTGTGTGTCTGGGGGGTGTTTGTGTGTGATTACCTTTGAAAGGTGTGCCCTTTTTGGAGACTGGGAAAACACATTAAATGTGATTTCCTTTGAGAGGAGTGCACTTTTTGGAGACTGGGAGGGTGTATGTGTGTGATTTCCTTTTAGAGGAGTGCCCTTTTGGAGAATGGGAAAACACATTAAAAGAGGTACATTCCTCTTTGGAAAGTCTGATGATGTCAGCATCCTAAAATATAGCTGGAGGAAACAAAATGCACAGTAAGGCATATAGCACACTGTGTTACTGCATAACTGTCTAGTAGCATAACATATTTAAAAAGGGGCTTGAATCTGGCAGTTGTATGTGTGTGATTTCCTTTGAGAGGAGTGCCCTTTTTGGAGACTGGGAAAACACATTAAAAGAGGTACATTGCTCTTTGGAAAGTCTGATGATGTCAGCATCCTACAAATATAGCTGGAGGAAACAAAATGCACAGTAAGGCATATAGCACACTGTGTTACTGCATAACTGTCTAGTAGCATAACATATTTAAAAAGGGGCTTGAATCTGGCAGTTGTATGTGTGTGATTTCCTTTGAGAGGAGTGGAGACTTTTCTTTGGAAAGTCTGATGATGCCAGCATCCTACAAATATAGCAGGAGGAAACAAAGCACCGAGGAAGGCATATAACACGCTGTGTTAATGCCTAACTCTCTAGTATCATAGCATTGTTAGATAGGGGATTAAATCCTACAATTGCTGATTGTGTGTGGGGGGGTATATGTGTGTTATTTCCTTTGAGAGGAGTGCCCTTTTTGTAGACTGGGAAAACACATTAAAAGAGGACCATTCCTCTTTGGAAAGTCTGATGATGTCAGCATCCTACAAATATAGCAGGAGGAAATAAAACATCCACTAAGGCATATAAAGTGCTGTGTTAATACGTGTTTCTCTAATATTATAACATAGTTAAGTAGGGGTTTGAGTCTAACAATTGCTGACTGTGTGTGTTTGATTTCCTTTGAGAAGAGTGCCCTTTTTGGAGACTGGGAAAACACATTAAAAGAGGTACATTCCTCTTTGGAAAGTCTGATGATGTCAGCATCCTACAAATATAGCAGAAGGAAACAAGCCATGCAGTAAGGTATGTAGCGTGCCATGTTAATGCATAAATCTTTAGTATCATAACATTGTCATGTAGGGGTTTGAATCCTTTAATTGCTGACTGTGTGTGTGGGTGTATGTGTGTGATTTCCTTTGAGAGGATTTCCCTTTTTGGAGACTGGGAAAACACATTAAAAGAGGTACATTCCTCTTTGGAAAGTCTGATGATGTCAGCATCCTACAAATATAGCAGGAGGAAACAAAACACACAGTAAGACATATAGCGCGCCGTGTTAATGCATAACTTTCTAATATCATAACATAGTTAGAAAGGGGTTTAAATCCTGCAGTTGCTGACTGTGTGTGTGGGGGGGTGTATATGTGTGATTTCCTATGAGAGGTGTGCCCTTTTTGGAGACTGGGAATACACATTAAATGTGATTTCCTTTGAGAGGAGTGCCCTTTTTGGAGACTGGGAGGGTGTATGTGTGTGATTTCCTTTGAGAGGAGTGCCCTTTTTGGAGACTGGGAAAACATATTAAAAGAGCTATATTCCACTTTGGAAAGTCTGATGATATCAGCATCCGACAAATATAGCAGGAGGAAACAAAACACACACTAAGGCATATAGTATGCCATGTTAATGCATATTTCTCTAGTATTATAACATAGGTAGGGGTTTGAATCCTGCAATTGCTGATTGCTTGTGTGGGGGGGGTGTACGTGTGTGATTTCCTTTGAGAGGAGTTCACTTTTTGGAGACTGGGAAAACACATTAAAAGAGTACATTCCTCTTTGGAAAGTCTGATGATGTCAGCATCTTACAAATATAGCAGGAGGAAACAAAGCAAACAATAAGGCATATAGCGTGCCATGTTAATGCATAACTCTGTAGTTTCATAACATAGTTAAAAAGTAGTTTGAATCCAGCTGACTGTGTATGTAGGGGGTATATGTGTGTGATTTCCTTTGAAAGGTGTTCCCTTTTTGGAGACTGGGAAAACACATTAAATGTGATTTCCTTTGAGAGGAGTGCCCTTTTTGGAGACTGGGAAAACACATTAAAAGAGGTACATTCCTCTTTGGAAAGTCTGATGATGTCAGCATCCTACAAATATAGCAGGAGGAAACACAACACACAGTAAGGCATAAAGCACGCTGTGTTAATTTGTAACTTTCTAATATCATAACCTAATTAGGTAGGGGTTTGAATCCTGCAATTGTTGACTGTGTGTGCTTGGGGGGTGTATGTGTGTGATTTCCTTTGAGAAGAGTGCCCTTTTTGGAGACTGGGAAAACACATTAAAATAGGTACATTCCTCTTTGGAAAGTCTGATGATGTCAGCATCCTACAAATATAGCAGGAGGAAACAAAACACCCAGTAAGGGGTATAGCACACTGTGTTAATGCGTTTGTTTCTAATATCATAACATAGTTAAATAAGGGTTTAAATCCTGCATTTGCTGGCTGTGTATGTGTGTGATTTCCTTTGAGAAAAGTGCTCTTTTTGGAGACTGGGAAACACATTAAAAGAGGTACATTTCTCTTTGGAAAGTCTGATGATGTCAGCATCGTACAAATATAGCAGGAGGAAACAAAGCACTCAGTAAGACATGTAGCGCACTGTGTTAATGTGTATCTCTCTAATATCATAGCATAGCTGTGTAGGATTTGAATCCTGGAATTGCTGACTGCATGTGTGGGGGGGGTGTATGTGTGTGATTTCCTTTGAAAAGAGTTCCCTTTTTGGAGACTGGGAAAACACATTAAAAGAGGTACATTCCTCTTTGAAAAGTCTGATGACGTCAGCATCCTACAAATATAGCAGGAGGAAATGAAACACCGAGTATGGCATATAGCGTGCTGTGTTAATGCATAGCTCTCTAGTATCATAGCATAGTAAGAAAGGGGTCTGAATCCTGCAATTGCTGATTGTGTGTAGGGGGGTATATGCTTGTGATTTCCTTTGAGAGGAGTTCCTTTTTGGACACTGGGAAAACACATTAAAAGAGGTACATTCCTCTTTGGAAAGTCTGATGATGTCAGCATCCTACAAATATAGCAGGAGGAAATAAAACACCCACTAAGGCATATAGTGTGCTGTGTTAATGCGTATTTCTCTAGTTTTATAACATAGTTAAGTAGGGGTTTGAGTCTTGCAATTGCTGTCTGTGTGTTGGGGGGGGTGTATGTGTGTGATTTACTTTGAGAGGAGTGTCCTTTTTGGAGACTAGGAAAACACATTGAAAGAGGTACATTCCTCTTTGGAAAGTCTGATGATGTCAGCATCCTATAAATATAGCAAGAGGAATCAAAATGCACCGTAAGGCAAATAGCGTGCCATGTTAATGCGTAACTCTTTAGTATCATAACATAGTTAAGTAGGGGCTTGAATCCTGCAACTGTTGTATGTGTGTGATTTCATTTGAAAGGAGTGCCCTTTTTAGAGACTGGGAAAGCACATTAAAAGAGGTACATTCCTCTTTGTTCAGCATCCTACAGATATAGCGGGAGGAAACAGAATACGCAGTAAGGTAGATAGCGTGCTGTGTTAATGTGTATCTCTCTAGTGTCATAACATAGTTAGGTAGGGGTTTGAATCTTGCAATTGTTCAATGTGAGTGATTGCTTATGAGAAGAGTGCCATTTTTGGAGTCTGGGAAAACACATTAAAAGAGGTACATTCCTCTTTGGAAAGTCTGATGATGTCAGCATCCGACAAATATAGCAGGAGGAAACAAAACACACAGTAAGGCATGTAACGCGTCGTGTTAATGCTTTTCTCTCTAGTGTCATAATGTAATTAGGTAGGGGGTTGCATCCTGCAAACACTGACAGTGTGTGTTTGGGTGTGGGGGGGTGTGACTTCCTAGGAGAGGAGTGCCCTTTTTGGAGACTGGGAAAACACATTAAAAGAGGTACATTCCTTTTTGGAAAGTCTGATGATGTCAGTATCCTACAAATATAGGAGGAGAAAACAAATCCTTACGTCAAGCATATAGCGCACTATGTTAATGTGTATGTCTCTAGTATCGTGACATAGTTAGGCAGGGGTTTGAAACCTGCAATTGCTGAGTGTGTGCGTGTAGCACTGTTGATCACTTTGGTGTGGGTTTTGCTTTTACTATGCTATGACATATCAGGATTAAAACAGTATGTGCATTGCACACATCAGGTATCTGTGTGGCAAATAAATATATGTACATGTGACCTCAGTTAGTACATTGGTGTGAAGCCTAAATACTACATGAATACATTAGTTTCCTTTGACAGATTGAGCTGCTGCTTCTCAGATCGTAGGTCACATATGTATGTATGTGACAAGGCCGGCCACTGTAGTGATCTGTGGCCAAGGTCATCTGTGCCACACACACCCATGACAGTTACTATAGAGTAGTGTGAGTGAGGGTACATGCCTGGTGTATATGTCAGACATATTCATACACAACAACGACTGGCAATATTGGACAGTCATTATAGGTGTACAACAGCCTTGTGAATATGCATTCAGGCCCCTAATGTCTTATGTGATACACTGAGGGACTCCACAATACCTCTGGATATGTGGATACCAAGGGACAGATGACATAACACATGGCTGTAGGTACACATTGGTACCCAACATACATGTTGGGGGCTACCACCTATGTGGTACTGTCGGGATAGTATGTATAGTAAATGTGGATAACTATGCCATAGTCGGCCTAGTGCAATACAGCATGTGTCGGACAACAGGTATCTGTCTGTATGATACCCTTGTGTAGGATATGTGTCCCATCCAGAGAATGCATTGTAGGCCAATGTATGCATTTACAGATGTGGATGGACATATCCCTAGTGTGTTTGCATGTACCTAAGAGGCCTATATGCCAAACAGGTGTGGTCCCAGGAATGGGTGGCGGTCAATACCACTGGTAACTGTTATAGTATAGTACCAGAAGGATCCCACTGTTACTGAGTTCCCTACAACTGTGTGTCAGTTGTCAGGACATCATCTAATGATTGGTTATAGTCATGCTGTTGAGGTTGTGTATACTACCAGAATGCAAAACATTGACAGATATTAACAGTATCACCCACAGCATAGTGTCAACCCATGTCATATACACATGTGCACCTATGTTAGTACATATCTGTAGTAGAATGCATACTGGCCATCGAGAGATACTATGAGATGTTAATGTGTAAAACAGGGTATGTCACACGTCCCATGTGTCCACTATGCACATACATGCAGACAGTGCACACCCACCATGTTCACAGATGTACACCTGCTAATCTGTACTGCACACATCACACACGTACTGTCCACTCACTAACACATGCTGGCAACACTCTACACTTCAGCCAAGTGGCACATGGCCGGACGATACATACTCAGACCTAACACTGGTGTAAACAACGCTACATAGACAATCAGAGCTTTGATGCATCACACCTACTCAGATATACCTACAAAGATATCATTACACTTTCCTGTTGACAACTTGCTAATATTGCTACACTGCTATAATGTCACCCTGTACATCAGCAACATGTTAGCCTGTTCCTGCATCAGTGTTACAGATGACAGGAGGTGGCACAGGTGTCATCATATGCACAGGGTGTGTTGTTGGTTTGCCAGAGCCCGACATTGACCTATCCAATCGACATATCTGTGTGTGAGTGTGTGTGTGAGGGACAACAGTATAGCATGGGCCAATGTTGATGTAATGTGTGTGTGTATGTGTGAGCCCTAGTTGTTTGTTTAATGTGTGTGTGTCTGCATGCACACAGCTCCACCATGTGGCTGCCATATATGTGAGGTTGTGGGACAGCCACAGACTGTACCTGCCAGGCTGTACAGATCACTGTCTCCGGCCACGGACACAGTACCTGTGCCTGGCAGGGGTGCTACTGACAGTATTGGGTACCAACCGTGACTGGGTACTATCATCAGAGGCAAAGGTATGTCGAGTGGACCCATGTCCCTGCTGGGACTGGCCAGAGCCACGTGCATGTGGTCTACTAGGACGGTCAATTGAAAGGCCAGCCCCAGCATTGCTGGGGCTGGTACTGCCACTACGGGAGCGGCTGTGATCTGTGGGCCATCTGCGATGACTGCCAGCTGTTGATGTTGCTGGCATGCGTCCACATCGACATCTCACCCATCCCGCACAGTCCTGGCTCATGTAAAACACATTGTGGAGGGCATCTAATGTCTCACCCCAATGTCTATCAATGACCTCGGTGTAATTCCGGATGGCACCAGCAAGGTCACGGATGCTGTCATTGATAGTGGTGTAATGGGCCCTCTACGCCCTTAGTCCCTGTCTGGTGTACCATTCCATACGTGCCTGTGCCTGCATTACAGCCTGGAACATAATCGTGGTTGTAAGACCTGTGAGGGCACATCTGCCAGGGGCAATACGACCAGTGGTGCTCCCCCGAGAACCCCTGGACATCTGCCTATGTGGTACTGTTCCAGGAATCCGGGTATGGCTGCTGTGAGGGGATGCAAGTGCCATAGGTACCACAGTATCCTGGTCAATGTCAACTGTATGCTGTCCCTCGGCTAAGGCCATTGGTGATGAGGGATGTATTGGCAGTATGAGTGTGCACATAGATGGGGTTGAACGCTGTGTACTGTCGATTGGCGGACCAACGACAGACCCTGTCAAACCTGCCTGTGCCACAATACATGTCTCATCATCTCCACTATTTGTGGCAGTGACTTCAGGTTCCCTGCTGCATTCAGCCACCCCAAACTCAGCACCTGTGAGAGGAAGACAGGAAACACACTTTACAATCTGTACATGATGTTAGCACACATGCACACATGCACACATGCACACATGAACACATGCACACATGCACACATGAACACATGCACACATGCACACATATGCACACATGCACACATGAACACATGCACACATGAACACATGCACACATATGCACACATATGCACACATGAACACATGCACACATGAACACATGCACACATGCACACAAATACACTCCTCACTACAGCAGATACACACACACACACCAGCAATCCAACACATACTCAATAGTGGGTGAAGGCGGGTGACAGTATCACAAGGCAAACAGTCACATCACACGTGACAGCATGCAGACTATGTGCTGCTCAAGACCATGCAGTGCGAGTGTAGATGGCCCTATTTCATGACAGTATACATGGCTTTGATGCATGTGTGTAGTTGTTCAGTGATTGGCTACACCCTGGAACACAGTGTGTACATGGACACAACATTGCTGTGCAAGTATTATCAGCTCTGCAATGTCCTGTGCACCATCACACACAGGTATACATACCATGGCTGCATGTGTTATCTGTGTGACACATAGATTTCCATGTCTGATTACAGTGTCTGTATCCATAGCAGATAATACTGGGCACAGGTGTAGCACATGCATGCTGTGTGCACACACGGGATGAGTGGTGCATGTAGACGTGAAGGAATCCAAATGCTCAACATGCCCATTGTACAGTGGTTATGGTGAGTGTGGGACATATTGCAGATATGTCAGTGCCAGCCATGACATGGCATGCTACATGACTGCAACATTATACACCACACATACCCAGTGTGTGTCATGTGACCTATACACCCAATGGCATTCCAGGACATATATGTGTCACTTTGTACAGATGGTGACTGCTATGCATATTGTGTATACAGGCATATGTTACCAATCACACAACATGCTATGCATATTGTGTATAGGTGCATATGTTTGCACACACACAACATTGAGGTGCAAAGCAATGACTGCTATGTGTAGTACTGTGGTCACTGTAACTGGATGGGGTATAGTACCATAAGCCATCATCATCATGCATCATGTGGTCACTCATGGCTACTAATGTGTGACAGACCACCGCCTAGCATGCTGTACCTGTACTGCAGTGCCATGGCTACGTTCACAATTACACAGCCACTTTGTACATGAGTGTGTGGGTTCCCAATAGGGAGCATTGCCTAACATGACCGTGTTATGTGTTGAAGAGTGTTGCATAGCCCCATGATAGGCCTCTAACCCTGAGGTTTATCATGTATGTCTGGATGACATGTGGGATACTGAAGTGTGACCTTACAGCAGGTGTGTGGTAATGCCATATGTAGCATGTTGAGGTGTACTGTGTATGATAAACATGTTATGTTGTGTACAGCTGTAGCAACTATGCCTATCCAATGTGCAGTACGGTGATGCCACAACTGTGTCTGATGCTCTGTGTATTGCATGTCATTGAGGCAACTACTGACATTACTGAGCTGTGCAACGTCTTACAGCAAACATGCACGGCATGCGTTATGCTTAGGTGTGTTATGTGCACATGGCCTACATCTCACCTATGACATGCATATTTCATTACCAACATTGCAGTTATAACACACTCACCAGCATGGATCATCTGCCCTGCTGTCAGACCAGGGGGACCTACGAGAATATGAAAGAGTTCGTCAGTGGTCACAACTGTGGCATTGCTACTGTGGGTTTGCTAAACTACAGTAGAACAACTGTAGACAGTCACAGGTGTACAGATAATATTCCAAATATCAGTATTGCACAACACTAGGCAGCACAACGGCTAAACACACAGTACACATCTCACATAGACATAATCTAACAATACAGGTAACTGTAGTCTACAGAGAGGGCATATTACCTGCACGCTCCATGTGAACATGCTGGGTGGCTCCGGCCTCCATGACAACACATGTGTGTGGGAGTTGCTGTTGTTGTCCAGGAGCCACCACACTTAGGAGCAGCTCCTCCACTCTGGTGATGGGGGATGAAGGGCCACCCCACCACCTGTGGCAAGCTGTTGTCTCTGGATATCAGACGCATGCCGCCGGACATGTCTAATTAAATCACTGCAGTGATGGAGTATCTGCTCATATGTCCGGTTATGCATACCTATGTCATTTACCCGACGAACAGGATCTTGCCACAGTGCAGTCCGCTCTTGCTGATGCTGGCTGCCTCTGGAAAACAACAGTGTGTAGTGCTGCACCAGGCTTTGCTGAATCACCTCTTCCTCCTCTGCTGTGTAAGACGGGTTACGTTGGTGGGCCATCAGGCTGAAAGAGAAGTGAACAATATGTGTTAGTGAGTCCTGTGGCATACTTTACACCCTTAACTACAGATATCACTTCACTGCCATATATACCATCCGTTTGTCTGTCACAGGATACACACTTTCAATACCACATATTGGTTCTCAGGCCACAACTGACTAACATTGCCTGGCACACTCTATATATCAAACCACTATACAACAGTACCCAGCACACTGTTTGTGACACAATTCACAACCTCACCACAGAGGTATATATCACGCTAATGCATGAACAAAGATGTCATCCATTGCAATGAATGTAAAGTACAGTTACAGTAGTACCAGTAAACCACCCTAGTCATTGATGCCATAGGCCTGCCTAACATATGTGCACAGATGTTAATATAGGTGGCATACTGCTGTAACAGAGTATATATGTTGCTAGATACGCACATATACCCTGTAACACACATATGATTGCGGCCATGGTACAGGCATAATTACACACACGTCAGACAAACATGCAACACACCACTGTATGCCAACACAGATGAGCTTTACCTGTGTACCATAGAGTACTGTGTGCCACTACTTACAAACCCTTATGCCTGAGTTATGTCCTCTGTGCAGACTACAGGAAACACACATGACAGTATTTCCAAGCAATGTGAACACACACCATACTGTGCTGTTTAGGCCTACAGCTTCAAGTAGTACTACAGTTCATATGGGAGTCAGATTCACCGGCAGTACCACTCATGAAGCATACATGTATTGCTTTAGCCTACAATGGGACACCACAGTCGTCAACAAGGAACTACGTCACATCATATGCCATAGTAATATGTCTGCCTACAATAACATACACATCTTTTGCTGGCCTCACAACTAGGATAGACACTACCATGTCAGATACAACTTCACACTACATTATCACACCTTTACAGACTTTGCACACATTCAGCATTACACCTATTCAAACTCACATAGCAGGTATTGCATTGAGCACATGTGTGAGTGCATAGTGTCATAGGTAGGTGAGATGCTGTTGGCCCTAGGGACTACAGCAGCCTAGCCATATGCTTCCCTGGCCTTTGCCACACATGTACTTTGATTTCACCTGCCCCTGTCAACTAGAACCACAGAGGGGATTCCTGGGGTGTATTACCAATCTCCCAAACAATCATCAGGGGTATTTATGACAACTGCTAATGAGGAGCGTAGTTTGCTATTGCTAGGTGGTCTATTCCAGAGTATGGCATATCTCTGAGATAGGATCCTATCCCTCCAGCATGTGCTGTTTAGTGAGCTGACGAGGTTTAGGGCCCTAGAGCATGTTGCCCGGAGGGATTGTGATATGTTGCCATGGTGGTTGTCACACAGCTATGGGTCTGACATACCTCTGTATGTCTGGCAGAGGTCACCTCTGTGTGGGCGGTATGCAATACGGTCCAGCTGTGGTTTTGTGAGTCAGTCTGCATAGGGCATCTGTTTGAGGCCAGTATTACCCTTTGTGAGGTATGTCTGTGGCCTTTCCACTTGCTGTAGTTGTCATGTGAGGTACATACCACACGGGACATTGTGATGAGTAGAGGGGAACACTGACCTATATATCCCTACATGACACACCTGTTGTCATGACACATACAACATAGACAGATTACAAGTCTAGTGTGGCACTGTCTTTATCAAAGTGGAGGCTACTGTCCACCTGTGTCCCATGTTCCCTTATAACACCTTCAGTGTTAGGTAGATTTCTACCTATGTGGTAGTTAATGGGTACAGTGTTTTGGAAAGGATGAATGGCACTGCAGTATCGGCACTTGTCTACAGTCCATGCATTGGTCACCACACACCTGTTGCAGAACATATGACCCCGTGTCTCTCTCTCTCTCTCTCTCTATATATATATATATGTCTATATATCTATATATATCTATCTATATATATATATATATATATATATCTATATATATATATATATATATATATATATATATATATATATATACATATATATATATATATATATATATATATATATATATATGTATATATATATACATATCCATACACATACATGTACACATCCATTGCTGTACATATGGATGTACATATAGGCACATGTACAGTCTACCTTTCATGGTGGGAATATCACTTATGCGACAGTTGTGGGATGTACAGTTATGTGATTATATTGCACAATGTTGTGCAGAATGCATTTTGCTGTCCTCAGCCCATGTAGCTTTAGCAGGCCTCACTGGCTGTAACACAGAAGATCTGACAAATCAGTCCCACAACGTTCAACCACCACATGACATATATCAGCACTGCATGCTGTTTTGTATGCCTCACACTACGACCTACATAGATATATGCACATAACAACCTTCAATGACATATATGTGTCCACCCTTCACTAACAGTTGCAGTATGTCCCTTGCCCTATGCACATGTGCAGATACAGATGGATACGTACTGCTGCCACATATGGCTGATTTGCAGTGTGTAGAGTACTTTTCAGGAACATCTAGTACATGCCGGCACATACATATGTCTTACATACCTTACCTTTCTTTTCCCTGCTCCATCTGTTGTTACAGTTTTGTTGTTTTTTTTTTGTTTTTTTTTTTTATTTATTTTTATTTTGGTTGTTTGTTTTGGGATTTCACTGTCTGTTTCTGCCACTGTTTCTGTCTCTTTTCTCTGTGTCTCTGTCTGTGTCTCTGTTTCTCTCTTGCTCTTGCTCTCTATCTCCCTGTTCCTGCAATGATATTATTGCATGTGTGGACAGCGGGTACAGCCTGCTTTTCTAGGTATCTGCACATGTGCATGTGACAGCCTCTGCACCAATTGCTGCCCACCATTCAGTAATTGCATGCAGCCTGCTGTGTGATGATTGCAGTACTCACTGTGATTGCAGCCCACTGCTATAAAATGGTAGGTTAGGTAGGCGTAGCCCTTTCAGCTTTCCAAGGTGGGGCCCATGCTTGTTTGCTCTGGACACTGTTGTGTCAGTCAGAAGGTTGGTATTTGTCTCTTATCTGAAGCTAGGGTTGTAACCAGTGATATGAATGTTGTACTCAAACCTGAATGTTGCTGCTTCCAGTACACACTTCTCAGTGTAGACATGTACTCACCCCTCCAAATGCTAACACAGGACACATGGGAGTATGTACTTTCTTTATGAATTAAACAATTAACTGCCATACAAATGTGGTTATTGCAATGTATTCCTGTGGCACATGCACTGTTTGTGTACTGCTATACTGTAATTATCAAGTTACTCACTTCTGAACAGTTTGTGGTTTGTTTGTGTTGACATTAGCACAGGCTGCTCAACACAGAACAGCAGAACAGAACAGGATTTGTGTTATGCCATTTCTAATTTCCATTTACATTCCCTCATTGTAATGCATGATATATTTATTTCAGCAGCAAGTTATTTGTATATTTGCTGTGGCTTAGTGGTAATTCATGCAGTCTGTTGTGTCAGTGGTCTGGAGTTCGAGACTGGCAGAGGTTTTGTGTTTTGCTGCTGAGCAGAACATGGGCCCTGACATAGAGTAACTAAGGCACTTTTAAGCAGTTCTAAGCGGGTTTGCGTGGGTTTGCATGACGCTTAGCTAAGCGCACACATGTGCACACTCACTTAAACCCGCTTACTACTGCTTAAAAGTGCTTGCTTCCACTAACCCCCATGCTAATTTCTTTTAAAGAAAAGAAAATGGGGAAATAGGAAAGTGGTGAAAAAGGGGGCACAAAGAGGGACAGACAGTAGGTAAACAAGCTCGGGATGTGCAGAATGGGTATAGGGAAGGTCCATAGCTGCCCATTTCTTTACCAGCAACAGCTGTGCATATGCAATAAGTTTGGAGCGATATTTGAAACCTTCCACCCCTGAGAGAGGGGTGAGGACAACAAAGTTTGTTATACTGCCAATTATAATTATCAGTTTACATGTCCAGCAGACATGTGTGCGAAATAGGCAGCTATGTATGGGGCGTATTTTTTTTGTGAGTACAGATTGCCCCTTTTTTTTTTTCCAGTTGAGAGTGGAAAGTGAGGTAGATGAAGTAGGTATGTTTGGGGAGGTAGGTTGGGGAGGTTAACAGACAAGACAAACAAGACGCATACAGGGGCGGTGTATGACACATGGGGTGGGTGAACACAATTGACGGGGACGGATGTTTGGAAATCGCAAGCCCATGAGCCGACAGATGGTAACAGTGGAATTGAGATCCCCACCCATGGGCAGTCACTACTGCACCTTCACAGCCCCAAGGGTGGCTGTGCTGGGGGCTGCATAGGACGGGCAGGTTCACCCGTGAGACACACCACTCTCGCCTCAAGCTGGCGTAGGATATCAGTGACTGAACGCTGGATCTCCCTACGCACCACAGCCCGGACCCTTCGAAAGGTGACAGGTGGCCCTTCTCCGCCCACGCGTGCATGGGGGGGACGAGCCCCATCCCCTGCAGCGCTTCCACCCGAAGGTGGCACAGGACCAAAGAAGGAGGGGAGCCTGGGCTGGGCACCGGATCTGCTGGTGCCAGGTGCACTCGCCAGCTGAGGAGGGACAGGTGGGTCCGCTGGGACCGGCCTTCCCATATGTTCTGTGATTAGGTGTGTTTAATTACAACATACACAACAGCATTCCAGATTAGTTGTAAAAGCATGCAGTAATATTCCCATTAACCCAACACACCAAGGCTCCAACAGTTGAACAGCAAGCATAACACATGCATATATTGAACAACAGTGGATATTTCAACAGCATGCAGGGATGATTGGTAGCAACAGGTCACCATGACTGTGGTGTTTGAACAGGGCACATGCATCAAAGTGAATGCAAATATTTATAGAACAATAGGACATATGTCCCAACAAATGTTTGAGATTACACATACCCATTGAGGTGTGGAATTGCATGGTTTATGCACATACAGTAGGGTGTAGAAAGAAACCTCGATTAACATCTTATAAGTACTTTTAGTCTACACTACATTACATTCCTAGTGACGCAAGTGTATATCCCCTACATGTATTATTACACTTGCCAACATGCATTAGGTTGTGTAATGGGTTTGGCTAGTTCAATATATACCTGACCTATATCTGACATACTAACTGTCCATGATGCAGATGTTACTGCTACATATTTCTTGATTTCATTTATGTTTCTTTATCTACATATCTGGATGTTTTCACATGACATTTTCACTTCAATTTGTACAGAACCCTGCATTTCTTGAAGCACACTCACATTTCTGGGGAACAAATTAACATGCTACATGTGTGCCAGACTTACTTATGTATGCCAGCCGGTAAGTGACTGTTGAGGACTGTATAGATGCTTCACAGCTACTAGCACTTCCATCACCCACTTTAGATGGGACTGCACAACTCTGGGTTGCCAGCACTTATTAAAACAGTACTATTTGTATAATGCAAAGCTACAACAACATTTCAAAGTAAGTGACACAGACACACTCCGGGTTTTATACCTTTATTAATTACATTACACACTTTTCCACAGGCTCGCTCCTTTATTTGATATAACAGTGCATATGGAAGACATATTCAATACATGTTATACCTTTCTTAATAGGTTAGAACACTCTTTTTCAGGCTCGCTCACTTATTTTATATGACAGTACCTGCAGAGATATTATTCCGGACATATTTTACCTTTCTTAATGGGTTACTACACTCTTTTTTTCTGGCTCTCTGACTTTTGACAGTACATGCAGAGGACTTATTCAGGGCATTTTCTGGCTGTATTATTGGACTACCACACTTTCTTTCATGCTCTTTCCCCTATTTTATATAACAATACATGCAGAATAATCACTAACCTGCCTGGTGGCGCAGCCTTAGCAGCCTATCTGCATAGGCTTGCTGATTTGCAGCACGGTCACCTGCAGCTGTGAAGTAAATGAAGGGATATTGAGACATACCTATCCATTATACAGAATCAATTATCAATTCTTACATACTGCATTCCATGGCTACCTACTCAGTTGTGGGGCATCTTGCATCCCACGGGCCTCCTGTATCCATTGTTTCAGGCGGTCCTGCCTCCATCTCTTCAGGTCTGCATGGTGGTGATGGACCTGCTCACCAGTCTGAGGAACGCCTGTGGCACTGGTGAGGTCATGAGCTAACCAGTTCCAAGCCTCTGCCTTGTACTCCGTCCCTTGGAACTGGCCCTGCAGGAGTCTTGACTCATGATGGTGAACAAGGAGCCAAACCATGTATTTTGACTCCTTGATGCCCCATCGTTGAGCTCGGAAGCGTGTACCCTCTCCAGCACCAGCCATTCTAACTGCAGGTGTGAGCTACAATCAGTTATGGCGAGTATTCCAGCCTATAGGGCTTATATATGCCGCATTTCCCGCACTTTTTTGATTGGCCATTTTTGAAAATTCTCGGCTGACTGAAGACCTGCTTAGTAATGGTTAATCTACCATTTCTAAGTATAAGTATGTTAACAGTGGCTGTTTCTTGTAAGCTGTCATGGCTTAGTGGTTCAGTACTTTGATTGTGGTGCACAGAGTCCTGGGTTTAAACCTTGTCCTTCATTTTATTTTAATACTGTCCAGACAGGCTAGGGGGTGTGGTTGTATTTAAGCAACTTTGCTCCATGTTGCCCTATGGTGCCCTGGGTGGCGCGGCACGCACATCTGCGCAAACAGATTGCGCTGGTTAAAGCGATATTTAACTATGGGCAACTCTATTGCTCTAGGTAAAGCGTTATTAAACTCTGGGCAACTCTATTGTGCTGGGTAAAGCACTATTAAACTCTGGGAAACTCTGTTGCACTGGGTAAAGCACTATTAAACTCTGGGCAACTCTATTGGACTGGATAAAGTGCTATTTAACTCTGGGCAACTCTGTTGTGCTGGGTAAAGCGCTGCTTAACTGTGGGCAATTATATATCAGAATCCTTTAGAAATATATATTTTCTTCACTGATACATAAGCCATTTCACTGCTTTTTACTAATATTTTAATCATATATGTCAGATATTATTTCATATACTGATTTAAAACATAAATAAGAAGGGGAGCGGTGGGACTCAAACCATGAATGCCTCTTCTTTGTGCGAACGCTGTACCATTACTCTATTGCTATTTGGTGCTATTTGTGTAAACATTCTTTCTTATGCTCTTCCATGTCTGAATTGCTAGCTGCAGCTAAGCAATGGGCACACCCATGCACACATGCACAAATACGGGCAGCTATTTCGGGACTTTAAAAAAAATAAAATTAATGTTTTACTTTTTATAACTGTGATGGGGGTTTACAATGTCAGGGAGTGTGGTGTTGGGTGCAAGGACATTTAAGCGGACTCGCTCTTGTGTGTTTTCATTTTACTTTTCCAACCCTTGCAGGGGCATGGACATTTAGACTGCTCGGCAATAGGACACGCCCCCTGCTTTCCTACATGGTCCGTGTAAGACTTACGGTCGAGTCAGCGTGCCCTCATGAATATTCATGGCACGCTGACGTCATACCATTCAACTGCATCCTCCGAGTAAGACTTATTAAGTCTTACAGGGAGGATTCGTGAATCCGGGGGATTGTCTAAAAAGGTGCTAGGGTATACTTGTTTGGTAAACATTTGTTTTAATAACTGACATTCAGTATTAAAATCCTCCTCCTTTGAAACCATTTGTGCCGCTCTCACTAATTGTCCCTTTACCACCGATTTCTTTTGGTGATAGGGATGAGCACTTGAAAAATGTAGGAATGTGTTTGAATAGGAGGGTTTTCTATATATTTTTGCTTCATATTTTTTGTCAGTGTTATTTTTAACTAATAATACATCTAAAATGGTATTTGCTTTTCATCAAAGTTGTATGTAAATTCAAGAAATTCTGTACTCTGATTGAAATATTTACCTAGATATTTTGCTTGTTCTTTACCACCTTTAAGTAATATGAATATATCATCCAAAAAACGTGTAAAATACACTATTCATCCATTAATTTCATCATTGTTTAATACAAAGGAACATTCCCAATAATTCATAACTAGATTTGCGAAACTACAGCCGCACGGAAAGCTCATGGCCACTCCACTTTTTTGATGATAGAAATTGTTTTTAAAGTATATGTAATTATGAGACAATACAATATCTAATAATTCTTCCACTAATGCTATTTCTGATGGTGGGGCAACTTTATTCGTAAGGTTAAGAGTGACCCATTCAATACCTAATTCTTGTGGTATTAAGGTATACAAATCCCTTACATCCACTGTAAGTAGGTTGTGTTGTTCATTAAATTCTATATCGTTAATCTTTTCTAAGAAAGACCAAGAGTCTTTGCATATTCCAGTTTCTGTTAATACATATTTCTTAATAATCGAGTCAACCACTTTTGCACATGTATAGGTTGCAGAGTTCCTGCCATCTGCAATAGGTCTAAATGGCGGGTCAGTTAAATTTTTGTGAATTTTAGGTACTCCGAATATTGTAGGGGCTATGGGTGCAGGCATAATCATATAATTATACATATCAAGATCAATTCTGCCTTCAATAAACAAATCATTGATATATATTTTATCCTTTGATTAGCCTGATTATATTCATTCAAGGAAACTTTAATATATGACTCAGAAGACAACAGTAATTCTATTTTGTTCTCATAATCAACTGGGTCCATGAATACCAGACCACCCCCTTTGTCTGGTTTCATAATACGAACTTTAGTATCTTTCAAATAATTAATGCATTCTTGTTCATCCCTTGTTAGGTTCCCCTTTGTTACCATCTCCTTTTTCCATAAGTCAAAATGTCTAAAATCAAGGTCACATACTTTCTGAAAAGTGTATAATAGATTATGCAACTGGGTCCATGAATACCAGACCACCCCCTTTGTCAGGTTTCATAATACGAACTTTAGTATCTTTCAAATAATTAATGCATTCTTGTTCATCCCTTGTTACGTTCCCCTTTGTTACCATCTCCTTTTTCCATAAGTCAAAATGTCTAAAATCAAGGTCACATACTTTCTGAAAAGTGTATAATAGATTATGCAAAGGTGGATTGTATGTACTAGCAACTCTGTATTGGTGTTTATGTTCCATGTTCGTTTTACCAAACAATATTGCTAGATTTTTATTTATTTATTTATTTATTTTATTTTACATTTGTTAATCGGGCTAGTCCAACTGGATATATGTCCATTTTCAGTGGAGGCCCAGGGAGAAAAGCTTCACACTTCAGAATAGAATCACAATAACGTAAGTACATTACTAAGATTTAGCAAATTTACTAGTAAATACATTTTAGCTTAAGAGTAAGGAAAAAATCTTCTAAGCTACATATCACGTATGGACATACATACAACAAAATATAAGGTAAGTAAAATTGAGCACTATTTGAACTTTAAAAAGGTTATACAAACAATAGTGTTAGTAGAAAAGAATAACTAGCTTGTGTGAGTGTGAAGAATAGGGTCTGGAGATGGTGGAGGAAGTTAGTCTGGGTTTGCACAGGGGCATAGCCAGTGCGATTTAAGGTATGGTTTGAGTTTGGATTTAAATAGGGTAGTTGAAGGTAGGGAGGTTAGATCAGTAGGGAGGGAGTTCCATGTTTTACCCACTGTGTTAGAGAATAGAGAGACTCCAGCCAGATTGTTGGTTTTACTTCTCTTTACCATTCATTTATTTGATGAGCGCAGGGGCTTCAGGTTGTTGTAGGGGGTGATTAGATTAGTTAGTATTGGAGTAGATGTAGGTTGAAACAGTATCTTATGGGCAATAGTTATCTGGTTTGATAGAATAAGATTTGACAATTCTAAGATTGTTACAATGATGGGTTCTATAGGTAGACTCAGTTGCAAATCTGGCAATATTATTGTAAGAGCTAGCCAGCTTGTTCAGATTGCTTTTGCATAGTTTGGTATAGATAGGGGATGCATATAGCAGGGTTGAGATATGGTGGGTCCGGGCAATACCTGGGTCCTGGCTAGTGGGGTAAGAAACGGTTTGATCCTATAGAGGGAACCTAGTTTTTTGTTTACTGTTTTTTATAGTGTTGTTAATATGTGGCTCAAAGGTGAGGTTGTTGTAAATTAGTACTCCAAGTAGTTTGGTAGTACAGTCTGGAAATATGATTGTGCTATTGCTAGATGTGACTGTGAAATGCAGTGTGGGGGGGGCTCTGCGGGTGGGAGTAAATAGTAGCATTTTTGTTTTTTTTTGGGTTCAGGATGAAACATCATTGAAGAAGCCAATTCTCTACTGTGTTAAACATGTCTTGGGTTAGGGAATGCAATTGTGATAGTGAAGAGGCTGAGCATATTAGTGTGGAGTCAACCGCATATTGGATACAGGTGGCTTGAGGTAATACAGAGTGTAGGTTGTTAGTAAAAATAGAAAAGAGGAGAGGACCCAATATGGAGCCTTGAGGGACACCAAGGGCAATTGGTAGGTGGGAAGACAAGTTATTCTCCCATAGTACAGCCTGTTGCCTGTTATTTAGATAGGATTGGAACCATTGTATGGCAAGTGGATCCAGTGAGAAGTTGCTAAGTATGTTTATGAGTAGCTGGTGGTTGACCATGTTGAAGGCTTTTGACAGATCAATGAAGAGGGCCGAGGATAGAGTATCGTTATTATGATTTTTATTAATGGAGTCGGTGAAGAAAAGAAGAGCAGAAGAGGTGCTATGAAATGGTCTGAATCCATGATGGCAGGTAGCTAGTAGGCCGTTTTGTAGGAGGTGGTTTGATAGTTGTTTATGAATGCACTTCTCCATGATTTTTGCCAGAGGGGATAATATGGCTCTATGCCTATAGTTAGAAAAATCTTTGGAATTACCACCTTAAGCAGGGGGATGACATGTGAGATTTTCCAGATAGATGGAATAGTTCCTTCAGAAATAGCTCTGTTAATGAGGATGGATATGGGGTAGGCTATAGCTCTGGATGCTTTTTGCAGGTATTCTGCAGGTAGTAGATCTGCAGAGAGGGTGGTGCGTTTAAGTTTCTTGATAAGGGTGCAGACAAATGATGTAGGAACGGGTTGGAATTCAAATATTGGGGGGCTATTAGGGATAATATTGGAAGGAGATGCAGTGTCAGGGGATAGCTGATTGGCCAAAGATTGAATGGTGTCTGTGAAGAAAGTGTTAAAATAACTGACAATTTGGTTGGAGCTAAGGAGATTAGAGCCTGAGGGGGTGAGTGTGATTGAGCGACCTGGGTGAAGGAGTTTCTTTATACCTGACCAGAATTTTTGAGGTTCAATTTTCTAACATACATTTTTAAATCAATTATACAGTTAGTAACATTGAGTCTTTTCGATGGAACAAAGGTGAAACCCTTTGCCAGTAAGTTAGCTAACTCAACAGGGGCATCTACTGAGGAAAAGTTATATACAGAGAAATCCCCTTCAGAGTTTTTAGTAACCGTAAAGTTGTTTGTAAAGAAACTTTCAGTTACCTCATTTATTTTCATTTGTTGTGTTTCTTTCGTTGGTCGCGTTTGTTCTGTGTTCTTCCCCTCTGAAAACCCTGCTGGTTATTTGACCACTGGTTGTTGGTATTCGACCTCGCAATAGTGCCATTATTGTTAATGTTCTGATTCTGCAACCGTTCGCTTATGCGTAGCCCACCTTCATTTAGTCCACCATTTATAGAGGAATCCGGTTGTGAGTCTATGTCATTCTGGTGCTTTTCAAAAACAATGTTCTCCCCTGCATTTCGTTCTTGTGCATTTGGTCCTTGTTGGTTGTGTGCATGGGAAATGCCCGGGTTAGTGTTTGAATTAAGAGATCCTTCTGCTCCACCCCCTTTTATTTTCCATTGTTGTGCTGATGGTGGGCATGGATAAGCAGTGCCGTTTTGATATTGTAAACGGTCATGCTCAAGCTTCTTGCATTTTATGGCTTTAGCTTTATTCATGTATGAGTCTATTGTTTGGAAAATATGGGTATATTCATATTTATACCTATCAAAATCCAGGTGGGATTTAATTTGTACTTCCAATACTGTAATTGATTCCTTCAGTTCATCTGCTGTGATTGTGTAATTCTTACTCATAATATCCAGCAGTTCTAACCCCTGTTTGTTGAGTAATTTCATTAGATCCAAATGGAACTGCAAATCGGGACCAAGTCAAGTAGGGTACTGGCATATTCTTAAGCCTTTTGGTACTAGCTCAGATTTAAGGCATTCAGCAAGATATTCTACTTCCAGTCTCAGTTTTTTATATTTCAAGAGTCTGTGATCGAATATATTCAATAGTTCAGTTATATTAATCTCCTCCCTAGCCGGATTCACCAATGAAGGTAAAACATTGTTCTGAAATAAGCCCATAGGTGTAATGAGCCAGTCTTTTAAATTTGGGATTCCTGTAAGCCCTGGGATTGGAGCATTATGCGTTGATTCTAAAATTGTGACATTATTCATTGTATTACCATTCATGCCATTGTGGACTCTCATAGTAATAGCAGCCTGTCCTTTAGGAATAGATGCCAAAGTAGTCAGTGAATCTAATCACTGGTTAGGTGTACTTTGTACTGCTGTCAACATACCAGCATTATTGTTCGTGTTAGTTAAAAGTCCACTAGATACATGCTGCTGCTGCTGTTGATGTTGTTCGCTTTGCAAACCGCTAAGCGAATCCACTTTCTCGGTCAGTCTTTCAACTTGTTGTGCTAAGGCTTGCACTACGCCTAATAGTCCATTGTTTCCCTCTGCTTCGCTCTCAGTTGAAGAGAAAAGTTCTGGTGTAGCATTCAGCTGGTTGGTTGCCATGATACAAACTCCACAATATACAGATAACACAAATAAAACTTTGAACCCAAAAACCAATCGTGGCAGCTGTGGTTGAAAGCTACAATACTTTTTATTATGAAGTGCTTTTCGTTCAATACCAATACTTGAACTTCTTCAGATACATTGCAAATTAATTAGTAACATTTAAATAGTAAAACAGTTAAATCACCTGATGCACTTGTTTAAAGTAATATACATCCCTTTCCATTAAAATTCCTTCATACAATATTAATTAAAAACATTACTAAAATCCTACTTGTATCCTATCTTATTTATCACAGTATACATATGTGTTTGTATAACAGATGGTTACATCCTAAATTTAGTGTTGTGTAACTACATACATATATTTTTCTATATAAACTATGAATTCAAATTCTGGATATTAGATCAGGTGATAACGAATATGAGAGGGGGTCCACTGGAAATAGAGCTTGAGAGACTGGAATTGATATGGCAAATCTGGCTATATGCATATAATACCCCTGGATTAAATGATATGTGTTCCATAATGTCTATATTAAAAATTAAAAGTTTATGTAGATAAATATATGCATGTAATTACACAACACTAAATTTAATATGTAATCATCTGTTATACAAATATATATGTATTTGATATGTATTTGATACATTTTATCAATGTTGCAATAACTATGTAAGTGGGTATGCATTTATGTAATAAGCATAGTTTAGGAAATTTATTATAGAGGTGATAGGTACCTGCCAAGATAGAATAGTAAAAATAAGCTGCTCTCTAATTCATACAGTCAGTCTTTAAGTTATCTATATTTACTTACATAACATTTATGTATGTTTGATTACATACTGTGATAAATAAGATAGGATACAAGTATGATTTTAGTAATGTTTTTAATTAATATTCTATGAAGGAAATGTAATGGAAAGGGATGTATATCACTTTAAACAAGTGCATCAGGTGATTTAACTGTTTTACTATTTAAATGTTACCAATGAATTTGCAATGTATCTGAAGAAGTTCAAGTATTGGTATTGAACGAAAAGCGCTTCATAATAAAAAGTATTGTAGCTTTCAACCACGGCTGCCACGATTGGTTTTTGGATTCATGCCATAAAAGCTCTACCTCATCTTTGCGAACCAGGTCCTCTTCAGATGGTTACAGACAATACCACAATGATGTGGTACATAAGCAAACAAGACAGTACAAGGTCATATCCCCTAAGCCGTCTGGCACTGATAGCTTGGGAGTTAGCTCTTCAATACTCCTTAACCCATCAGGCTTCTCACATACATATTGTCAGAGCAAAACACAGTGGTAAACTTAACAGATCCCAGATGGACCTTCATGAGAAGAAGGTCAATTCAGAGGTATTCCAGGAATTGAAGCAGATGCGGGGAACACCTCAAGTAAATCTATTGCCTATTTTCAAAACAGACAACTGGACAAATTTTATTGTAGAAATCCTTGCAACCAAGCCTTAAAAACAGATACTGTATTAACCAAACTGGCAGGAGATGTTCTTGTATGCTTTCCTGGGTCTATGTCAGAAGCTTGAATTTTCAGAACCTCGAAATGCATATTGTCAAGACGATATGATCAAGTTCGCAAAAACTCGAACTTCAAAAAAACAACAAAAATCTATCTTTTTCCAACGTATCCCCCCTTGTGTGGGGGTCTGCACCCCCCCATACCCTTCATATTATATATACCAATTCCAAGATCGCACGACAGTGGTAAAAAGGGTGAATTTCCTGCTCTGCACTGTAATGTGATCTCCATTCAAAAGCTTTGAGTTTTCAGAAATTTGATCATAATTGTCTCAACAATATGAATTTCAAGTTACATATAAGCTCAAGCTTCTGATAGGGACCTGCTTTTCCACCCTTTCCAATGATTTCCAAAGTACTTCTTAAGATTCGGAAAGATTTAAAAAAAAATCATTGTGGTCACTCTATTTTGGCCCAAGCAAAACTAGTTCTTCTTGCTGGAATTGGCCAGGGCAATTACCACAAGCTTCTTTACAGACTGGATCTATTCACACAGGACAAGGGGAGTCTAATACACCCCAACATCAAACATCTTCAACTGACTGCCTGGATAATTCAGTTTTGATACCTTTTAGATACCTCTTTAATTAGGATGCACAGCAGGTACTAAAGTGGACAAACAAGCCTGCTACTGGAAATTCACATATTAGCAAATGGAAAATATTTTCTAGTTGGTGCCTAGCCAATAACCATGGTCCCATAAAGGACTTTGTACCCCTGGTACTCAAATATTTGTGTGAGTTACTATCATCTGGCCTTTCTTATATTTGAAAAACTGACTGTCATCCTTTGACCTAGCCTCTTTAGCCAATTTAAGGTTCATTACTTGGAAATCTGTCCTTTTGGTTGCCCTGAAATCTGCTAGAAGAGTATCAGTGTTGCAAGCTATTATGGTGGGGAATCCTATCTGGTTTTCCATTGAGATAAGGTCACTCTGTTGACTAACCCCTCATTCATGCCTTAGGTTGTTTCTCACTTCACTTTGATTCAAGTTTTCAGTCTTCCAATGTCCTATCCAAATCCAAAAAACAAAGGAGAAAAGATTCTTCATACCTTGGATGTACATAGACATCTCGGGTACTATCATGACATAACTAAAACTGACCAACTATTTATTTCCTGTTGTGTGACTAAGAGAGGCCAGCCTGTTTCTAAACATACTATTTCTAGATGGTCATCCTCAACTATTGTGTTTTGTTACTCCTACCAGACAAAACAATTCCAGACAGGGTTAATACCCATCCGCCTAGGTCCTTAACTTCTTGGATGGCATACTGGAAAGGGGTGGACTCCAGAAGCATTCTAAAAAAAGCAACTTGGTTCCTGTAGCCAGACATTTACAAAACTCTACAGTCTGAATTCCTTTTCCAGTTCTAGAGCTGGCTTTGCAAGTACCAATCTCCATTGGCTCCTAGAGCCTTATCCTTTCTCCTTCTAGGTTGGATAAGCCATAGTAGCCTACCCATAGGATACCGCAGCAGAGAGAGTGATGAATCATAGTGCAGTTGTGTAAGTTGCATTAACCAATAACAGTAGATGTTTGAATTATTCACTGCTGTGGTAACCATACCTTCTCTCCATCCTCCTCATTGTATATAGTTAGTTTGGGTTGCTACTTGCTTTACTGGTGGTGTCAGTGGTGCTGTTGTTGCTGCTTTTTAGCTCAGGAGGAGCTCTTCCTTAGAAGCAAGAAAGTCCTGAAGATTTTTAGTCACTCTGGCTGCTTATATAGTTCCATCTGTTATGACTTAGCCTATTGGCATGCAGAGTGACTCTGCAGGAGTGGATTAGAGCTTTGGGATGCTGGCTAGGTTCTGTATCCCTAGTGGGATACAAATGATAGGCTACTGCAGCAGTGAAGAATTTGAACATTTTGTGTTATGGGCGAGAGCAACATACAAGACTGTACTTTCTTAGCTTGTCTTGTATCATCTGGCACCAAGGTTCCAATACTACTGTGTAAAAGAGAGATTGCTGGTTGATTAGGATTTCCTTTGGCATTGTAACCTGAATGCAGTGTAAAACATGATCTGTGTTAGTACCTTTAATGTTGGGTACATGCAGGCGAATTGCTTCCAAGTATGTAGTTGCATAAGGTAGGATAGCTACCTTGTACTGTTGACCCCCACCAAACATAGGTACATTTCCTGTTAGGTGTATAACTATATTCACAAGGAACAGACTGTTTATGCATTATTTATTTATTTACTTAAGTTGCTGTTTGTTGAGTGGGTAGGTGGACTGGTCTGTTGACTGTTTTCAGCCACAACCAGGGCTCCTTAGGACAAAGTAAATATTCAGTTATATAAACAGTAAAGACTGGGCAGTATTAACACAAATTAACAAATAGAGTGAAGTAATTATATAAGTAGCCTATTTTTTTTTTGGGGGGGGCGCAAAATTGACACCTCAAACAAAAACATACCACCTAAAAATGTGGCCAAAAGAATCTACATACTTCCTTTTATTTAATGTTCCCTGACACAGCTGACTACCAGAGTGCTATGTGCTAATGCATTAATAGGTTTTTATACAGTTTTGGTAACACAGGCAGTTTCATAATTACCTTTTTTGTATTCTGTCATTAAATTAAGTTACATATTTTGTGATTCACTTGAAAATGGCTTTCAGTAATATTTATTCAAAATATTGGTCATTGGACAAATAGATTTTGTTCTTTGGAACATCAGGAATCCCTGTATAGCATTTTTGCTCTGTGGGAAGTCAGGAATAACACTGTAGACCTTTGTCGTTTTAATCATTCCACAGCTCAGATAGGGAATAACATGTTGCTTTAATAGCTGGGAAGGAATACTATGGATTCTCAATGCCCCGCAGCATATATTGCTGAACTCTTTTAGGCCTTTGCATTACATAGCATAGTGAATACAGACAGAAATGGTATATGTCGTTATTCATGTGGCAATTTAAGTCTAACATTTAAAGAATGAAGTCTCAGTACTCTAGCATGAATAGCCTCAATGGTTTGAAACACAAGAGCAACTGCTTTTGGGCCACATGTCCTGTATGTAAATTACCTGCATGATCTCTCATGATGTTAGGAAGTTATATGCAAAAAAAAGTAAATTTGTTTTACATACCAGTTAGGGCTCATTGCACAACATAACAATTACAAGAATACTCTGCTTAGACTTAATTCACAGCGTCTGTGCAAAGAAGTAGTTATCAATTTAGGTTTTCCACCTCAAATTTATATGACCCCTTTATAGTCCCACAAATCCTCTACTACCCCTTCACAACTACCACATCTGAGCCCAAACAGATAGATATACAACTAAAGTGCATATCCACTACTGCATTCCATCACTACAATGTTACATTTATTCTTAACTGTTGTCACTGCATTTCTAAGATATATATTTGTTATATTTATCTAGCTGTGTGCATGTTGTGCATATGCATATAAATATTTTTATAAATGAGATTTATATATATATATATATATATATATATATATATATATATAGAATATATATATATATATATATAGAATATATATATATATATATATATATATATATATATATATATATATATATATATACACACACACACACACACACACACACACACACACACACACACACACACACACACACATATCAGATTGATATATTTATGTTTTCATATCAGCGGAGTTGTGAAGGAATGCAGTGTTAAAGCGGCACTGGTATGTTTATTGTAGATGGTGTCTTACTTTGCTACAAGTCTGGGGTAGATTTTAAGAGTATAAGAGGATAAGTGGGGTGCGAGTAGGGGACATGGGGACTCTGGGAGAGTCTCAATGGAGTTTTGGAGTGGGAAACTAAAACACAGCAATTTCCATAACATTTATGCTATGAAATAATACTGTATAAATGTAATATGATATTTAACAATACTTATTCCAAAATATGCTCATTTATAACTCATAAGCGCATCTGCATATAGCAGTCTCACCATGGAATAATTAGTGTTGCATGACCAGGCTGCGAAAGATTCCTCTGTTTCTAAAAGTGAATACCACACAAGATTATGCATGATTTGTGAGAATACAATACTTCTGTGATGCGTAAAACTCTCTTTATTTGATCCTTATTAGATCACAGCACACTTAACAAGAGAAATGCAACAATGCACTTTTTTGCCTTAAAATGAAGATGGTACAGTTTGCAACTTAATCAAAGAACCTATCTGCCTACAATTATCAGGGTCTTAAGCTCCGTGAATCACCATCTTCATCCTTTCAGGTAATACTGGCAATGATATGAAGCAACCATAATGTGTACAGTAGTTCATTATTCTATCCTGAAGGCTAATATCTCTCATAGTACTGTGGGATTTCATTTTTGATCCCACAGGGATTCTGCCAGGTCTGAGCTTCTTAGCAACTTTGTTTACTTAGGTTGGCTGAGTGAACAAATGGCAACAGAGCACTAGACCGTGGCCTAATTAAATTTCATCTGTTTCATAAAATTCTGACATGCACTCGTGCAGCTTTGCACGTTCAGTGTAGTCAGTTCTATGTAGTCTAGCAAACAGGGATGTTCAGCTTTATTTCTGTGTGTTTATTATGCTGTGACTGACAAAACTTTTAACAATCTAAACACATGACTAGAGTTAATGCTATTTTATTTTTGTTCAGAGGCTTCTACTGCAGTGTCCATCTGAGGCTCATTCCACTATCTGATGCACTACAGACATTCCCTGGGAGGTTAGATCTTTGAAATATATGGTGCTATTTCACCATAACAGAGCTGGGATGTGGGAAAGTGTACAATAATATGTAATCCTGTAATGTGTAATTATGCCATTGTACCTTTTGTGGCTATTACTCATGCCTTCTCTAGACTAATTCAGATCTTTTTTTTTATGTTTTAGTGTGTTCTCCAGCTATAATAACATTCAAATGGATTTAACTTCACTACTGTACTGTCTTTAATATCTGTTACACCTATCCAATTCACAGTAATGTGTATTTACATACTGAAAATTATATTGCAAACTCAAACTCCAGAGATTTAGTCACTTAAGTCAACGTCATTCTCAAGAGATAAGATGTAAAACATATCCAAGATGTTTACTGCCTCTATGCAGTAAGGTAACAAGAGAGGCTGTTTTTGAAATTACAAGTGCACTGCTTTTGCAAGAAAGGATATGTGTGCTTTATTAAGATAAGATGATGAACATTTCAAGCCATGCAGTTATAATATATGTATGTCACCAGACAAGAAAGTAAAGAAACAGGAGCTTTAAAACTATTTGAACTGCCAGTCTGGATGTGCCAGGGATGCTGTTATTAGATTTGAGACCCTAAACTATAGAGTATTCAGTACCTGCCTGGATGTATAACTATGGACACAGTATAGCTGTAGTGATGTTGTTTCTAGCTGGCTGAAGGAAACATTGGTACTATCATTAAGGGACTATGTATGGGTTGCATAATGATGTCTACTATAAACCGCAGAATGTTTCTTCAGTAACTCAACATTTTGTTACATGCACTTACGTTAAAATGGATCTGACTTTTTTTGCCCCCTCCAGGAATCTTGCTCAATGTTTGCAATACTGACACCTAGTCAGTCCATTTGTTCCAGGAATATGAGTCTGGGCATTATTCTGCTGGATGAGAGCCCTACAGCCCATTTGTTCTACTGGGTAATACTTTGTGTACCTGCTAAGCATCACCCTTGTGGTGAGCCACAAACACTTTTCTCCCCTTGGAATGGGCCAAACCAGCAATGGCAACTTTTCCCCTCCCACTTTCCCAACTAACTGGCTCCTGGGCTGCTGCTCAAACTTTGGTTGCCTGCTACAAAGTAAGTTTTACTACAGTAAACTACTGAAGTAAATCCCTTTATATCACATAGCATGTGTACATTTTAAATGGACTTTTTAACTCCCAAGATTCTTGTGAAATGGCATTCCTTGATGTGCATTTGAAAAGAAAATCTATATAATAACAAAATGAAACCTCTTATTATCGAGCAGATGCATAAATCACAAAATCACCAAATAGAACACTTGCATTTCTGGACCTAATCACTAAATATTTGCATGTGGTAGATATTGCATATATCTTTTCTAGGTTGAAGGACAAGGCCTGACAAGACTTTTTGGTTCCAGTATACCCGTTTCATTGCTAGCTGGAATACCAAGTTCTGTTTTTATTTTATTTTTCTTTTTTAACAGGGTGCAGAAAAACTGCACTAAGCATGCACTCTGTAAAATTAAAGTACAAAGAGCACGTACATAGAGTAGAAGAAACTATCAAATCATAGCTTAAAATGAAGCAAACCAATACCATATACGAGTAAATAAAATATAAAACAATACAGATAAAACAGATCATTAGACATGTTCATGAACACCTAATACAGGCTCATTACAAATGAGATGTTAAACTCTGAAAGAATACCAGTAATACATATATTTTATAAAAGTAATTGCCAAGCTGCAGTCTGAAAGGAGGGGAATCCATGATATTTCTCAAGTCTGTTCTAGTAATATATCCCTTTTGGACCATAGACTCTGCTGCTAAAAATCAGAACATATGCCCCCAGGTTTTATTGCAAGGTGCAAGAAGAAGAAGAACATTGACATATGTCAGTTTCACTGCAAGGAACATATATATGGCATTACTCTGCACTAGACAGCAATCCAGACATTTAGGTTCTGAAGATGCACCCCCATTACTTTAGATTTTCATAGGGATTGTTTTCTTATATTTGCCTGTCATTGTGATGAAAAATCTTGGGTGCAACATTATTGAGGGATCTAACCAATATTCTGTGGTAATTTTTCTGAACTGCCTCTCTGTATTACAATGAAATGAGCATTCTGACTTATAGTACTAAAGTTAGCAGTCTGTTTTAGAAAAAAAAAACTCTTGATTGATTTGTGCCTGAATTGCTCGGCATCCCTCACTGAAAGTGATAGTGTTATGGATTTGTGCATAATAAAGAATGGGCTGGTGAGAACATCCCATCTATTGTAGTGTAGTGTAGTGTGTCTTTCTGTGATTAAGAGAAAGCTCAGTTTTAACCAAATCTGGTCTTGATACAAGTCCTAAAGCCACCGAGAAAATATTTTTATTAAATCCTTTTCCACCTCAGTGCATTAAAAATGAATTTACTCTTTAATCAATTAGCCCTATTATTTTGCCAGAGTTTTGTTAATTTGGAACACTTTTTCACTTTTTTTGCTAGTAAAAGTAAATATTTTGCTAGTGTTCTGGATGTTCTGCTTGCTACAAGCTTCATTATTTGTTTTTGTGTCAGAATGTGCTGCATATTAGGACCTGGTGACCTTTTTGACTGGCTGCTTTGTGTTTGATTTTATTGCTGCACATCGCTACTAGATTGATCAGTTTTAACTGGATTTGACTTTTCTACCAGTCTAGTATACTTAATAGATTTTTAAAAATCTAATCCACCTAGCAATTACTGTTAGTATGTTAATGATGTTTGTTGTATAGCAAAATTTTGTTTGGGATACTTTTTAGCTATTTTTCAAGTGAGAATCGGAGATTTGATGGTACTGTGGACAATCCTCTTGCTTCAGGCTTAATTTACCATTGTTTTTCATTACAAAAAAAGCTTTTCTGAATTTTAAACTTGTATAAAATTATGATATACATTTTACAATATATAACAATTAACTAAAAACAAATAGAAATATACAAAGTCCACAACAAAAATTACATTGCACAAAACCATTAAAACTTTTCCAATAAACATTTATCTTGGCAAAAAAATTAAGAGACCTATGCGTGGTATTTTATTTTCTGTTGTACACAGTTTGTAATTCCTTATTACATACATTTTTGGCTAATTAGATAAAGTCAATAAAAGGGAGGATATGTTTACTTTTCCAGTTCATTGTGATGACTTTCTTAGCAGTGGCCAGAATGGACTAAAGGAGACACACTTTTGTTTTTGACATGGAATCTGAAAATGGACATTAAATAAAATCAAGGAATTCTTAATAGCACAATTGTCTGACCACAATGCTTTAGCAAAGTTTCAAAATTCTACCCAAAATGGGACAATCATTTTGCCCTGTATAATCATGTGAAGCTAATTTGCATCTAAAATCTTATCATACCTCCAACACTTTATTTTCCCTTTCTTATAAATCAAGGCAATTTTAAGTGGTGTTAAAAAGCTTCTGTGTAGATACTTCAAAGTAAAAATTCTCCAATAGAGTGATGAGGTATGTGAAGATAGGTAAAGGCTGCCAGCCTAGCCAGATAGAATTTTGTAGATAATTCTGTCATTTGTAAATATTAATATAAGCCACAGGCTTGTTCTCTTAAATGGGAAAATGGTGTTAAATGTGGAACTGCAAAAATGTAACAACAGTGCACTCTGCTGTAAGAAAACTGATAAGTCAGGTATTTCATGGCTGTCTTTGATCTCAGGGCTTGGAGCCGATATGTCTGGATAAAGGAATTCTGCCTATTGTTTTGAGGCCAGAGCTAATGGCTAGGATTTGTTAGTGGTGAGGATTGAGGCTCCTTGATTACTGGGCCAGTGCACAGGTGTCACAAGGTGGTGTTACTTATACATTTTAAATATATTATTTATTAGCTTCTGAAATAAATCAGTGTTCATTTTTGTTGAATAATCCCAATAAGATGAATCAAAGATTATAAATGCATCTCTTAATATCCTATAAATTAATAAATATGTCTTAGTTTTGTTCACATCACTATTAATTTTAAAGAAAAATTCTAATTTTTTTGGTATGAGTTTTGTATTTATAGTTAATGAAATGTGCATTTTATTAATACATTGTCTAAAGTTTGTGTATGTAACTAACTATTTTTTTTTATATCTAGCCAAGAGATGACCAGCTGTATATAGTTAATTTCCATCTAAGAATTGATACCAAAATATTAAATACTTTTCTCCAAGATCAAGTATTTTACTTGGATTAAATGATTCCAAGCAACAGTTAGTACAAGTTGTAGGAAACATCAAAATTAATAAATATTTGACCAGATAATTCTATGCATCACTTTCCTGAACATAGTTTAAATATAACAGGTACATTTTTGGTGTTCATACAAAATTTGTTTTAAGACCCAGTATATTTTATTAGTGTCCAATAGAAGATTTGCATTTATTTCAGGAACATTATTTGAAATTTAAAATTATGGAAGATAGACACACATTGATAAAATGGTATTTTTTATTTTTTACTTCTATCTAAAAAAATATTAAACAGCTAAATTCTATATTGCTTAAGTTTTATGGTATCCTCAAAAATCAAGAATAGCTTTTGATTGGCATAAAAAAGTTGGGAAGATAATGGGATTGGGTTTCCTAATATTGAATTATATGCTAAATCTGCTATTATAAATATAGTGACTCATTGGCTATATTCTTTCTATACTACAAACTTGAAACTATTGCCATTTTTTTCTGATGGTCTGTGACTTTTAAACATGAATTTTAAGTTGTGCTGCATAGCAAGGACCTGCTACTCTAGTTGAGTGTTCTGCTTTGTGTTGTAGTTCTTTGCTACATACTGCTTGCTAGATTGTCAATTCTAATCTGATTTGACCTTGCTACCAGTCTTAGACATCATGAAATTGCTTTTTATTTAATGCTATTCCACCTATATGCTTTTAAAGTCAAATTAATGCTTCTCTGTTAATATTGTTTATGATGCCAAAGTTTTGTTCACCTGGAATACTTTTTAGTTTTCCTTTTCTAATAGGAATACAATTTGCTGATGTTCTGGATACTCTTCTTGCTTTTGGCTTAATTTACATTTGTTTTTTTTTTTGACAGGTGACCTTTATGTGTAGTTTCTAAATTACACTGCATAGGCAGCCCTGCTGTTCCATTTCCCTTGGCATCTGTCTGCTTCATTTCCTTGCTAGTCATTTTTGCTGGATTGACCAGTTCTAAGCATATTTGACTACAATGAGTCATTTGTATTTTTTAATCCAATTCCACCTGTATGCTTTTAAAGTGCAATTAGTGCAGATTGCTGATATTGTTTGTTGTGCCAGAAGTGTGCTCATTTGGGAGATTTTTTTTTCTAGTGATAGTCAGACATTTATTGGTGTTTAGGCATTCATCTTGTACAAGGCCTAATTTATATTTTGCTAATTGGGCTATGACTTTTAAGCATAGCTTTTAAATTGTGCTGCATAGTAGGACCTATAGGTCCAGTTTAACTCATAGGTTCATAGGTAGGTACTAGGCTATCGGCTCTAGGGCCTATATAAGCCTAGCCAAAAAGGTACCCTGGCTTTTGCCACCCAAGAAAATTATTTTCCTGTGCCCCTGTCAAGCAGAGCCACAGAAATGATCCCCGGAGTTAAATTCTTATTTCCCATCCAATCATCAAGATTTTTCTTGAAGAGTGCTAATGAGGATCACTCTTTGTCATAGATAGGTAGTCTGTTCCAGAGAATGGGAAGTCTCTGGGACAGGAATCTATCCCTCTAGCATGTTCTGTTTATTGTGGTGACAAGGTTTAGGTCCCTAGAGCATGTAGCTCAGAGGGATTGGGATTTCTTTAAGTGGAGAATGTCCAACAGCTCTGGGTTTGACATAGCTTTGTATGTTAGGCAGAGATTGCCTCTGAGTAGGCGATATGCGACAGAGTAAAGCTGAAGTTTTTTGAGATGGTCTGCGTAGGGCATCTGTTTGAGGACAGTAATCCTCTTTGTGAGGTATTTCTGCGACCTTTCCAGTTGCTGTAGATGTCTTGTGAGGTACATACCAAAAGGGACGTTGTACTCTATAATGGGTCTAATGAGTGATTACTAGAGGGGAACAATGACCTCTTTTTTTCTGGATGAAAAACCTTTTATGATGAGGTGTGCTATGTAGAAGGATTTCCTTACCACTGTGGCAATGTGATTATCAAAGGAGAGACTACTGTTCACCTGTGTCCCAAGGTCTCTTATCACACTTTCAGTGTTAAGTATACTACCGCCTATGTGGTAGTTCATGGGTACAGAGTTTTTACAGAAGGGGATGACAATGCACTTTTTGGCATTGAGCCTGAGGCCATGGCTTTGACACCAGGCATCTGTCTCAGTGAGGCCCTTTTGTAGGATGTCCACATCATTAGGAGTTTCGATTATGACTCCTAGTTTGCAGTCGTCTGCGAACTTAGTTAGCCAAAGACCTTCTGTGTTAGCCTGTACTTCAGCGAAGTAGATACCAAACAGGAAAGGACCCAGGACTGAACCCTGTGATACTCCACTTGTCACTGGTCTGAAGTCGGATTTGGAGTCTCCTACTTTCACAGTGTGGGTTCTGGCAGTAAGCCAGTTGGCAACCCATCTTGTGACTTAGGGATTTATACCTAGTTTAGTGAGTTTATCTATAATTCCAGAGTGGGGGATGGTATAAAAAGCCTTGGCAAGATCTAGATAGGCTGTGTGAACCACCTTACCCTCATCTATGGCTTTGGTGACTGCTTCAAAGAAGTCTGTCAGGTTTAGGAGATATAATCTGCCTTTTGCAAACCCGAACTGTGTGGAGTCCAGAGTTTGGAGATTACCAATGTCTTTGTTAATGAGTTCCATGATGATACAATCCATGGCCTTGCAGACCAGGCTCATCAGGCTAATGGGGCAGTTGTTTCCGGGGTCTGTCGTGGCTTCCCCTTTGTGGACTGGGATAACCATCACAGTGCACCATTCAGTGGGTACAAAGCCTGAGGTGAGGCTATGATTTAACATGGTACTTAGGTGGGGTGCTAGTTCATTCTGTAGTTCGTGTAGAATGCAGCCTGGGATGTTGTCAGGTCATGGATGCTGTGTTCTTGGCTTTGGATAGTGAGGTTTTTACCTGTGCAGCCGTGATTGCAGGAACTTTGCATTCTTCCGGTATAGAGATGGGCCCTTTAGGGGGTGAGAGGGGCGTAAAGGTAGCACTGAACCTATCTGCCAGGATGTTGGCAATATCAGTTGGTTCTGTATATTTAGTGCCATTGTGCTGTAACTCGGAGCAGATCTGAGTGTTGCCATTGAGATTCTTGACATAACTATAGAATGCTTTGTGGTTGTCTTTAGAATCAGTGGCAATTTTGTTTTCTTAACTAGCTTTGGAGGATTTTATGAGGGATCTCAGCTTCTTACTGAGGCTGACCAGAGAGTTCCTCCAATCATGGGATTTTACTCTTTTTTGCAACAGTTTCTTTCTTCTGTTGTAGAGTTTGTTTATGGCAGAAGACCACCAGATTGGCTTCCTTTTTTTGGAGGATAGCATCTTGGTTCTGTTAGAGATAGCATGATCCATGCACTTGTGTAAGTGCTTATAAAGTGTATTTGTATAGGATTCAGCAGTCATACCTTTATTGTCTATCTGCATGGGTGTCGTGAAGTTTGCCATTTCTGACTTAAGAAGCGTAAAGTTGGCTTTGGAGAAATTTTTTACGGTTGTTTCCCTAATGGGGGGTGGGAGGCAGGATGTGGATGTCTAGGGTGATTAACTTGTGGTCATATCTGACCAACGAGGAATTGGCCTCTGGTGTGGAACAATGGTCACCCATGTTGGTAATGACCAGGTCTAGGATATTGCTGCCCCTGGTGGGGGTGTAGATAAGTTGATCCAAAGCATTGGAATTTATGAATTCCAGAAAACGTTGAGCAAAAGAGATGGTACATGAGTAGTTTTCCCAGTTAATGGTGGGGTAGTTGAAATCACCCATTATTAGGGTGCTGGGTTGTACCCTAATATTTTCCAGTGTATCAAGAAAAGAGGAGTGGGAATCCTGGAGCATGGTGGGGGGGGGGGGTTCTGTAGCAAGCTACAATTTGGATTGAGGTCTTGCCCAGAGTTAGTTGCACTTGGATAATCTCGGATGCATTATACTGTGCAACTAGCTTGTAGGTGTGGACATCCTTACTGAATATGGATACGCCTCCACCTTTAGTGTTTCGGTCCGGGTTAGGTGGACGAAAGGTGTGGTATGAATTATAGCCTGGTAATGCAGGGGTGCTCTCTGGAGCTTTGAACCAGGTCTCTGTCACTGCACAGATGTCGATGTTCTCCATTTTAAGGAGTGCCTCAAGTGAGTGCATTTTCAGGTTTAGACTTCTAGCATTGAGTAGTATTACCCTCAGATTTTGCTTACTTGTACCTGTTTCAGTGGTGAATTTGTCATTTGAACCTTGCCTAAAAAAGGCACTATAGGGGTGGCAAGAGCCTTTGCCAGTGTCTGGAATCTCAAAGGTGACAGGTGCAGGCCATCTCTGGCAAAGCATCTTGGTCTGTCGAGCATGTCATCCCAGGCAGATAGATACTGGATTCCCTTAAAATGACACCAGAAGCTTAGACAATTGTTGAAGTCAATAATTTTGTCCTTGTACAGAGGTATCATTCTGGGTGATGGCAGGAAGCTACTCAGGGCTAGGGTCATACCTGCCTGGGCTACAAGATCAGAGAGTTCCTCCATGTCTCTTTTCATGTAGTCCAGGGAGGTATGTCTCAGGTCATTCACACCAACATGGACAATGACAGAGTCATATTTGTACATGTTGTAGAGTGACCTGAGTGCATGTGTTATGTGGCGGACCCTGGCACCTGACAGGCAGCTGACAGTAACTTTCTCCTTGTTTAGCCTGGTGAGTGGAACATCAGTGTTCCTGACTATAGAGTCACCTATGACTAGAGTGTTCGGTACGTTATGCCTTATGGGCTGTAGTTGAGTGGCAAACTGAGTTTGTGGGCTATGTGTCATTTGAGTTGTGTTGGGGGTGGAGGTTGCTTGCATTTGTGCTTTGGAGGTCTCGATTGTTTGGGCAGATTTTTATTGAGCACCTCTGTGAATATAGGCGTGTGTTTTGTGCTTCTATGTCTGTGTTTTGATGGTGTAGGTTTTGAGAGACTAGCTGCAGCCACTAAATGAAAGTTTTAAACAGATCAAGGAGCAAGCAGACTCTAAAGAATGCTTTTAACTGCAAACAGACTAGACTAGAATACAAAAACCTCAAAAAATCAAAAATGCACAGAAAAGCACAGATAGAGTACCCACAAACATAAAATACAACTCTCAGTATGAAAAAGCTGTTTACAGTTAAGTAATTCAGTAAACATGCAATTAGAGTAATGAAACAGTATCTAGCAATGAAAAATACAGTTAAAACAGTATAAAACGGCACATAAATGCAGTGAAACAGTAAAAAAGCTTTATAACAGTGCAACATGTAGTAGATTAACTGTATAGCACGATTATAAGTGTTACAGAAATGCAATTCAATGAAATAAGTGTAAGAAATAACTTATCCTGCTCTTGGAATCTTAAAGAATTTCTACTTAGCTTGAGTAATGAATTATCATCCACATCCTGATAAATACTCTGCTGCTTTGTACTGCAAATCCTTGCTACCTACAGCCACTAGATTCAGTTCAATGTGGCTTTGCTATTTCCTAGCATATCAATGACGTGGTATTTACTGCTAATCTGTTAGTACTGTTTTTCTTGTGCAAGATGGGTGTTTTACGACTTGAACATTCCTGTCTCTTGTCAGGATGTTAGTATTTATGTAACTTGTTAACTCTTCTTGCCAGTTTAGCTGTGTTTTGATTGTATTGTGTTTTTAATGCTTTATGATGCTTTCTTATACTGTATTACTGTCTTGAGCTGAGATTGAAAACACTTCCTCTGGATCAGTGGTCTACCCTGATTAACAAAGATTAAATAAAGTAAAATAAATATTGGAATGCTTTTTAGCTACTTTTTCAAGTGAGAGTAGGAAATTGATGATAATCTGGGCATACTAAGTGATCCAGGATTAATTTACAGTTGATTTTCTTGATTCCTTGTGACATGTAAATGCAGCTTTTAAATTGTGCTGCATAGCACTACCTTCTGATCTATTTGTCTGTGGTGAAATGACCTGAGTCTTCATGCTAAGCACTGATACTTGATTGACTACTTCTATTTGGGTTTGATTTCATGCAGCAGCAGGGAGGACTGTATTGTATAGATACAAATGGTTTGTTTTAAACAGTTATCTTGTTCCATCACCTAATTTATATGGTTGCTGAAGGATACTACTAGTACTGCAACTTGTCACTAAACTATGCTAAGCCATGCGATGCTAGTGATATTTATTTATATCATAGATTAGTACTAAGCTAACTGCTCTTGCGAGCCATTTTAAGCCTAGCCAGTTATCCCTTATGAGACTCAAACCCTGCGCCTTGTGTTGGTAAGGCAAACACCTTAACCATTAGGCCACCCTCCCAACCATCCCATCTTAATGCTCCCAGTTTGCCTGCTGTACCTCGTGTACTTCGGCTGTTGTTTGTTAATATTTTGTTGCCTGCAGATCAGTTGCCCAAATTGTTTTGCTGTTAGCTATTAATATCTACATTCCCCTTTCTGCTTAGGGAGGTTCTTGAGAATACAGTGATTTGTCTTCAAATAAGCGTGTGACAACCACATGTGGTAAATCCCAGAAACCATCATTTTGTGGTACCTGAGCCACTTGACTTTATTGAAATGTGTTTTTTTGGTATCATAGAAGCAGTTGTTTTGCATTACTCAAGCCTTATTGTCAAACATATATCTTCTTTTATCTGAGCCAAACTATCTTCATTCTTTTGGTGGCAATTGAATTGTGATGTGTGTAGCAACTACACCAGCATTTAATCATCCTATTACAAGCATCTACAAGCATTTTTGTTGTTTGTTCAGCTCTATTCTGTTAATAAATGGCATTTCTGTGTTAGTAATAACCAGAACTGCACTGCACTCTTTTTCTTGAGTGGTCACTAGAACTGCTACAACTGACTTAAATGGGGGGGGGGGGTGAAGTTTTTGTACAATAATGTGAGTGGAATTCT